>NW_025785287.1:0-23079 GCF_021130785.1 Homalodisca vitripennis
TTCTTATACTAATGCATGAAAATGAATTTTTAATAAAATCTTGAAATTAATCTTATGATTTAGACTGCTTTTCCAAATCTCTTCGAATCCAATAAATTTTAAAGCCTTTTTTATTCAAAATATATTTCGGTTCCATATATTTTCCAAACATAATTAGAATAACCTAAAGCTGTTAGGATCAATTGACAGAGAAGAAATCGGATGGAAGTCATTGTTGACTTAGTGTTTTTATTAAAAATTTTGTGGATTTTAATTGAACTTGTGATTATACGTGGTAATTTATTATATACCAAAATACCTCATGCAAGGCCTTAGTCCAAAATATAATTCGGTTACCATATATTTCAAACATATTAAATAACCTAAGCTGTACGGGTCCAATTGAACAGAGTAGGAAATCGGAGGGAAGTCATGTGATTAAGTGTTATATGAACATTTCTGTGATTTTATTGAATTGTGATTATACGTGGTATTTTTGATATAACCAAAATACCTCATTAAGGCCTTAGACAAATATCTATAAATATTTGGTTATGTTTCTAAAACGATAAAATATGTTAAATTCTAATAATTTATTTTAATTATTATACATGCGTATTCAAGAATATTTTAAACGAAATTAGTGTATAACGCAGTTACAAGATAAAAACATAGATTTGTACATAAAAACATTCATAGTACGTAATATTGCAAATACGACAAACCCACTAGGTTTTAAAAGTCCAATACTTTGCAATACTCCCTTTTTTACACGATTATAGCGCTTTGTATTATGAATCTATCATAAGTTGGCACTTGTTGGTGGAATAAATCAAAATAAATTCCCATATCAGATTGAAGTTTTATAAAAATACTTCAATTAAGGCCACCTTAAAGTATACAACACTTCTGTACGTTTTAAACATAAGTTTACTACTAGAAACCGGTTTTATATTTATAAAAAAAAACCTATCAGGTTATCTAGTGACTAGCATCAGCAAGGGCTGGTAGGGCGCCAACCTTGGTGCTGGCGCTCATCCAACCTGCTCAGGCATTTCCTCTAATATAAATGGACCCCCGTAACTGCCTGATTATTTGTTTTGAACGGGGCCGGTGAGGAAAATTATTGGACAGTTACAAAACATTACTAATACGTCCGTAAAATAATCTAAGAGTTTTAACCCTTTAATTTAGACATATAAAATTTGTTTTATATTCAATGATGTCCGCCAATATGAGATCGGAAATAAATATTATTGATAAAATATTTCTGCTTCAAAAAAAGAATATTAATACTAATCCAATTAAATATTTTTTTAATACAAGACATTTCAATTAAAATGTGGATTTTAGGCATAAATTAGTATTTTCTGCTAATAATAAATTGGGTCTACCATTGGAAAAACGTTTATCTCTGTTCACGAACAGGTTCACCTTGAATTGAAATGTATTAAACCTTTTATGTAACCCACTAGAAGGAAACGCATGGCAACTCTATCTATTTTTGACTTTGGCATTGACAGTAATCCTTACTCAGTGTGTTTACATGGATCCCAAACATCGCTAAAATCTATGATTAATCGAATATAGATAATCGCCGTTTTCCGCATCTCTCCATTATCCTCCTAACTTTACCAGAATAACTACATCAAGTGGTCATTAAATATAAGATATTATTTGAGAATCATTAAAAATTATTTTTTTTTATCGTTTTTAAAATTTTAATCCATTTTTTTTAAAAACAGTTTAATCCAAAAATTTACGGTTGTTCACATGTCTCTCACTACGGTTTGTAATGAAAGCATTCCAAAGCATAACTCTATACAAAGCATTTTCTAATCGAACCTATATGGAGCCCTAATGGTAATATGTATTTTCTTTACTAATTAATGAATGAGAATAAAATGCCATTAAATAAGTATAAGTGATACTTTGCAGATGTTCATGTGTTATGGAATGCAAAAATGTTCAAACAAGAAATTTAGTAAGAAACATGTTAAAACCAAAGATCCACATTTGAATATTAAATATGTCATTTAAGAAATCTGTTTTTCCAAATTAGAATAGTCGTGGGTTTTGGATTCCATGTTTTAATACATTTTACAGAACACCTTGAAAAGACCTATTTTTGGTTTCAATCAAATTAATATAATAAAAATAATTAGTATAAACGTACATAATAATATGTCTTGAATCACAATATTGTGGTCCCGAGATTTTGAGACAATCAAAAGCATTAACAAAACCGCAGAAGACCCTCCCTCACTATCATTTAATATGTTGATGGGAATAATCTCCTAAGGCGTAAATATAAGTAGATTAACGATGGTTATAAAATATATAAACATAATTTATATACAAAGGAAGATATATCTTCTTACATACACTTTTAGTATATTTATTATACAGTGATAATGGTTCAACTACTGAAACGCGTGTCTAAAGAATAAAATAATTTAACAAATGGTTGTAGTTTGACCATAACATTTATGCCAATATAAATATAACCCTGTAATGTGGAGTTAAATTAACAATTACATAGCGAATTGTATTATTTTTTACTTTAGTTCGAATTAAAGGATTAGTGATTGTAAATAATTGACAATTGAATCTCAGCAAGTAAAGATTAACTTCTCTATGAATGTTTTTTTTTTCTGTTTTTAATTTATGTAATTTGATAACAATTTGTGCTGTTTTCTGAAACTTTCTGTGGACACACTTTTCATTCCGTAATTTGAGCTAAAGTTTTCTAATTAAAAGTGTGTTTACATGTGCACAGCGTTTTCTTTTTTCTACAAATTAAATAGGTTATATAATCTAAGTTATAAACTTTAACTTTTAAAGAAAGAATTTTTTTATTTTAAGCTTGTATAATCTGCAATAGTTGCTCTAAATTAAATCATCCTAACAAATTGTCATAATATTTATATCGAGTTTAAACATCATTTCTGAACTAATTAAACCCCGATTGGAATTCCAGCATCACACTCTTCTTTTATTCAAGGAATCTTCCAAATTATGAACCATGAAACAAGAAATTCAACAAATCAATTATTATTTTTAATAATAAAATTAAATTTGTGCAACTTTAGAAATATGCATTTTTAATTAGCTTGCTTGCAGCTAGCTGTTCGCCAAAGTAATGTAATTTTAAAATATGACGTGGCCTTTCAAGTTTATACTACCTGAATATATAAGTACAACGATTTCGTAACAAGTCACAATAAAATATGTCACTTAACTTACCCTGATTAATCTGAAATAACCCCGTGTGATAAATATGAATCGGCAGTATGATCTCATTTATTTTAAGTTAAAAATATAAAATATATCTTATTTATAATCATTTTATTCTTTTACCAATAATTTACTTTTATTTATCCAATAAAGTAAATATTTGATATATAAATGCTACCAATTAGTTAATGTTTCCAACTTATTATCATGTAAGTATTTTGTGTATTGTTTCTGACAAACAAGGTATTTTAAGAACAAGTTAGGTTTTATTTGTCACTTCCCGGTGTATGTGTTCTCCATTCTAGGAAATGCCATATTAGCATAGTAATGAAGAGCCGTTGTAAGATTTTAGTTGCTTAGTGGAGTCTCATCAAGGAGTTTCTTAGTTTTTGTATATGTTCATCAAGAGAATTCTGGAAGAGCGTTTAGAATAGAATGCTTAAGTTGAAAACTAGGTTTCTTTTAAAAACATTGCTGTATATTATGTTTTTTCAAAAAAAAAAAAAATATTTAGCAGTAAATTGTTTTTAATACTAGTTCCCAGTTTTCTCAAGTTAATGCTCTTCGAGGGAAAAAAAGCAGGAGCGCTAAAAAATTTTTCAGAAAATCTATTCCATGATGTATGATCCCAGAATAAAGGTTTGCCTATATCGTAAACAATCGATATTCATTAATAAACTACATTTTTTAATTTTCAAATGAAATAATACGTAAAATAATAGAAGCGATAAATTATTAGACACACAATAATGTAATTCGAATATTAAAAAAAAATGATATATCTAATTTGTACTTCTAGATAAATTAATATAATACCAAAATATAGGCCACAGTTGTCGCTGAGGGTATCATGCAAAATTATAAGTCTAGTAGCTTTATCTCAATTTCTGTGATTTAATATCCTGCAATACAAACAGACAGTCATACAGTAAAAGATATTTGTTGAATACCCCTTGGGCAGTTAAAAAGAGAAATTTGTGCCAGCCTTTTGACCATAAAGACCTTTAAATCAATTCCAAAGCTTATTATCGATTCTCCCAATTACTAACTAATGTAGGAATATGAAACCTTTCTCCAGAGATGTTTTTGGGGATGTTATAAGCTTTAACGTATATTCATTTTATATATGTTACAATTTCATATAATTGTTCTAAGATATTATACTTTATATTTCTTTGCAATTTTAGTTTGCCAGGCCTCATGAGTTACTAAGAAACCATTAATGTAATAACTGTAGTAAAATTAAAAACCAAACCCTAAAACCGATAAATGCCCATGTAGTCGGTATCAAGCAACCGTCCCCATTCAACACGATGTTGGTTTATATACGAAAGGTGAAAAGAAAGCATAATGCAAAATTTCATAGTCTATAGGTAATTAATAATAGTGTTATCGAAATATGGTAAAATCGGACGTTCATCAAGAAAACATTGATACGCCCCACCACCCAGTTCATCAGGAATTGGTTTTATCTCCCATTCGCTAAGCCGCTAAACCAAACACAGCATTCTTTTGAAATCGATTTTTAATATTCAAGGTGAATGTGATCCCAAAGTTTTTGATATCGTCAGAGTTTCTGTGTTAATATTATACAAATACCTTTTCATTCAGTTAAATAATTAAATGTTTGGTTTGTCTTTATTATAGCCTTTTTTCGTTTAAGAAATGTGTAAATTGGTGAATTCCTGTTATACTAGAATGATGAATGCCTATAAAATCGTGGAAAATTTATTAATATTATTAGTTTATTATAAATGGGTTCTATACATTTTCAAATATGCCTCACAGAGTTAAACTGGATTACTCGGAGCGTAAAATGTGTTTTTCTGCCCTAACTCTTTTTGGGTAACAAGTTTTACATGCTAAAATACAAAGTTAACCTTTCCTATTGGGTACTTCTTGCGTTTATTATATGTAAATTAAGGTTTTGCAAGCGCCTCATCCAATAATTGGGTATTAGGCACTTAACTCAATTAATTTTCATAAGATGTATCCATATAAACAGAGTATGAACACCTATACTTCTAAAGCATTATTCAAGCAGGTGTTTCGGACTCCTAAAGGATGTAATATTATTGGTTATATAAACGTTAAATTTTTTTTAACTTATGTAACACATATATAGGATTGATAGCTTGTAAACAGGTATTACATTAGTTTTGTACATACATTTGAACGTCCACTTGGTACTTAATAGGTCCTATCCCTTAATAAATACCAGTCATTCCCCAGTTAAAAGTTGGGAGTTTTGTATGTCAGATAATAACAGACACCAGAGACTAATTGCCACAATGCCGTGTTTACTAGGTCAGACATGTGACACTAGTTCCTGTCCCACCGTGTCTAGCCCTTGTGTCAGAGTTAGACACAATCATAACCATGAACCATCCTATATATTTTTTAATTAATTTATTTCTTTAATATATATGGCAATAAATTTTCTGTTTTAACCTATTTTAATATCTTTTTATATAGCTAAATTTGTAATTTAAACGAATGAAATAAACTTTTGCTTTCTTGTTGAAAATGAAAAATATAATTAGGGGTGTGTTTTATTGGGGGAAATGTGCGTAAAATTAAAAAATAATTTGCGACTGATATTAATACGCTAATTCCCTTACTTAAGCACCTATATTACACATGTAAACCCGAGAAATTACATAAGCCCGAGACACATTTGTGGTGTACTTCCAAGCTTTCCGGGTAAAGTTATTATTCAAGAACTGTAAATTTGTAAAACTTTTATATTCTTTTATTCGAATTTTCTTAGTTCAAAAACAAATTTCAGCAGGAAATTTATTTACAAATCTATAGTTAAGTTACGTTTTCTTTATATAAGCTGCATCTTATTTATTTATTACTTAAGAAAACTCAGAAAAGTATTTAACTCACGTTCAACACACGAGCAAAGTGTCTTATCTTATAAACTCAAGAACACAGTTAGTGAACATGAATAATAAAGTTTGGTCTGTCATTAAAAATATTATCGTGGATTTAGGACATTCATCGAAACAAAAATTACAGGTATTTTGTGTTAGTAGTGTAATATTCTTTAAATAGTTGAGCAATAATGGTACCTTAATTTATTTTGAATACTATTTTATATTCCAGTGTTATACATTTTTTATCCCACAAAAGTTTTTGTAAAAAATTCAGGATTATCCGCTTAGGTTCTGCAAGTGGCCTTACAGCGTCCATTCTTTTGTAAATCGCTAAATAAATTGCATTGTATTAGAAACAAGTGCAATTTGATCGGGAACATAGTGTATCATTGAGGAGGTGGCCATATCTCAGAATGACAGGAATCCCAGGTTGCCATACATCTGACTACTTAGTTTCCTGAGCTATCGAGACATAGTGTATGGACTGTCGTGATACTCGGTTTGACATATCCACAAGAGTAGAATACAGCCTCTGTATGAGCGAAGTTGAGTGCTTCCATAAATCAGCTTCTAGATTGGAACTTAATTAGGTTCCTTTGTTCTCAGGGGAAAGTTAATTACGTCGTTTTTTAGAACATCGCTTAATTACAGTAAACTATGGATTTCGTTGTATTGTTCCCTTAATATTTCCCAAATCTTTTTCCTCCTTACTTCGTAAATTTTCAGCAAAACTCGTATTTCACTAATAAGATATGTGTCTACACCAAAGCGCAATTCTGTTATCGAGATTTAATAATTATTAAACGTTTAAAATCGAGAAATTTGAGGTATTGGGTACAAAAACACACACTTTAAACAAAAATCTAAAATATTTTTAAAAAAACTAAAAAGATATCTGGAAAATACAAACAGATAGGATTTTCTATTACTAATGATAATTTTAAACTATCTAGAGTGATTTAACATGTAATTAAAAAAGTCGAACTTTTGAAAATTTTGGAATTAATTATACTATTAATTGTGTGTAATAAAGGAGTGTTGTGAGAACTATAGGATGAGAATTTAATATATACAGATTTTGAAATATCCGTATCGTAACAATAAACAGTTTTCAGGTTTAGTGTAAATGTGTAATTTTGTGTAATACATTTACTGCTGGCCTAATAAAATATTAGAAAAAATCTTAGAAATTTATCGTAATGTAGTAAAAAGTTTAAGTGAATTTATCAGAGGGATAAAGTTTACCTGCTAGTGCTGACATTCAATTAGAGTGAATATGATATGTTGAAAAACTAAAAAAAAATACGGCACATACTGTGGCTTGTATTTAAACAAAATCTTTAAGACTTTCCTTTCAATTAATTTCTTTTAAAAATGTTGTATTCTTACATACATTTATTTATGATTAACATCGTAGCTCTCAATCTTATTAAATTCATCAGTTTTTTAGGGATTTTTTCTTATTTATTAAAATTAATAATTAGCAGGGATGGTTTTGTTAAAATGATATTAATAATCTCATATTTATGTTGCCTTCACCAACTGGGCTTCAAAGTGTGCATTAGGCAGGCAGAAAAGTATTTACACAATTTAAACTGTTTCTAACAAGGTGGGAGTAAACTACGTGTCGTAGAAGAGACTTCGCTGAGGCTTCTCGACACATGTCAAGTGTACAGTTACATGTGTTATTTAAATAGTGGAAAAAAATAAAAATGTCTTTTATATTATAACCTGGTGACTTCCATCGTGAAATACAACATATCTACAATTATACCAGAAAATACGACACATCGCTTCGACCAATATTGTTAGTTATATTGCAATTGTAAAACCATGAAAAACCATATAAAATTGCAATGCTTTGTAGTGCTGTTGCCTAGTACCCAAATTAACTTAACTCCAATTAATTATTATAAAATGTCTCTAAAATAATTTAATATTTTCTTTATCAATACTTTATAAACTAGGAGCAAAATATTTGTTCCCATGAGAAAATATAACTCAGTAACTTTCCTTACGGAAGCGGTAAATGATAACGCTAAAAGTAGAGCAATAACCCACTCCAACCACGAACCAATCCTAGAAGTCCAACTCTGACCATTTCCATTTATGGACATTTTAATACATGACGCACATGAACTAACCAATAAGCTCTAAGTAGAGTAATAGAAGTGGGGAGGATCCCAAGCCCAGCCGAAAAGCATAATTTTATATTATTCGGTATCGAGCTCCTGATGAGACAGCACGTAATGAACAAGTAAGTGAACCCTCCCCAGATGTTAGACAAATAGCCGTCATTCACTTTTTGCCAAGACATCATGTTGTTTAAAGTATAAACATTTAAATTATAATAATAACTTAACTAAATTCTCAAGTCTCTCTCAAAGACCCTACTTCCAAGCGCGCCTTTTATTAAATATCCTAATACTTTGAGATAAAGGTTTTTCTTTAGTAGAACTATTTAAGTATGTTGTAAATTTTATAACTTTATAATCTTAATTTTATTGTTTTTGAACTTGTATGCTCTTTTATCGCTTGTAATCAGTATTTTGCCATCTATGACAAATTTTAAAATAAACTTTTGTGTTAACTGAATGTTTTTGTAATACATTCTTACCCTAACGCCCAGTTGTGCCAGGTAGGGCACGACAGCTTGTAGACTAATACTGTGTAAATCGGTTATAAAGAACATTTTTGTGTCAATAATGTTTATTTAAATTTTAGTAGTATTTTGCGCAATATTTATACTTATTGTTATTAAGAGAATGGTTTAATTTGGTTTTTGTTTATGATTTTATTTAAAACAAGTTTCAGTATTTTTTTCCCTCACGAAATTTGAGCATTATATGTCACTGAATTATTTATGGCCTACAAAGTGCATTGAAAAATTATGATAAGTTATGGGGAAAACTGCGAGAATTATGAAATAACCTTAATTATTTATTGAAGGCTTTGCTCATTAAACTTTTAACTTTAGGAAAGCACTTTGACTTACTGGTAAATAACCATTACTACAATGTTTGTTTTTTTTAAACTTTGGTGAATGTGTTTTAACAGTTATAAAATTTAATGAATGTATTATCCTTACTTTTAATATTACGTAAAAAATAAATTAAATGTATCACTACATATTTCAAAGGTCCAATGCTATATTTTTTATTTAAATTCAACGCAAAAGCAAGATCCATAGCATGTAAATTCCATAGCAAGGTCGTCACGTAGGCACTGATGAGTGGTAATTATAAATGAGGTTCGAGAATGAAGGGCTTTGCTTACATGTGATAGAAATTTCACATTATATACTTCAACAGTTTGCACTTAAAAGCCTTGCATTTAGATGGATTGAGCCAAAATTGGAACTTCTAAAACCAAACGTTATCCTAACGTTAAACATAATAAATATTACCCTGGTATGCAATAATCTCAATCAGTTCGCTATCACAAAGAAAGAACCCTTCATTCAGAGCCATCATTATTGCTACACGTCAATGTTTTGCACTCCTTTTCAAACCCAAGTATCAACAGTCCAATTATATAACGTGATGGAAATTATAAGACAAGTAAATATAATTCTAATTTCTCAAGTCTCTCTCAAAGACCCTACTTCCAAGCGCGCCTTTTATTAAATATCTAAATACTTTGAGATAAAGGGTTTTTCTTTAGTAGAACTATTTAAGTATGTTGTATATTTTTATAACTTTATAATCTTAATTTTATTGTTTTGAACTTGTATGCTCTTTATCGCTTGTAATCAGTATTTGGCCATCTATGACAAATTTAAATAAACTTTTTTGTTAACTGAATATTTTTGTAATACATTCTTACCCTACGCCCAGTTGTGCCAGGTACGGCACGACATATTTCTGGTGTCAGAAGTTGGATTCCTCTAAATAACAGGGGAATCCTTAAAAGCGCTTAGTTTACGTAGTGAGGTGACTTGAGCTGAAATCCTTGTTTTGTGGTTTTCTTCAATTATTGTCCTTTTGATTGTATAAACTTGTGGCCTTATGCCCTTAACTAGAGTACTAGCAGCTATAAATAAGTTAGAGCGAAAACTGTTTTACCGATACGTAGGCAGAGAAACTAAAGTATTTCTGTGGGTAGGTGTTAATGTAGGATCGCAGTTTTTCTGTCAGGAACACACCCTTATCTGGAGTAACTGCAGCATCGGAGTGGAGAGTATCGAAAAAACGTTCACTTTACAAGTAAAAGAAATTTGCAAACAGTAGCAGAGACATTCTTGCGGAAAAGTAATTCCAAAGTTTGCAATATTATTATTAGAAAATCATATGTGATTCTAGCTTTTAGGGAAAGACTCTCATAAAATTAACTTTTTCATTGTTTTCAAAACTGGGTTCAAAATTTAGTAAGTTTAGAAGTGGGGATATCGGACAAGAGAAACAAAAAGGGGATAGCTTTGAACTTTTTATGGAAAAAAGATCTTTCGGTCAACCACCGGGTGTTTTCTACGGCAAGTAGAGTAGAGATTAAGTCAGAAACTATTTACAAAGATTGGAACGCGGTCTGCGGTCATAACAGCACACTACGAACACGTACAACAAACCGAAAAATTAGTCAATCTACTTCCACATTAGTACCTATTAAGACAAACCAGTCAGGGCTAAAAGCGAAACAAGTTACATTTTCAGACCAGTTGAAACGATATACGATATTCCTAAGTTAGAAAATAAAACTACACACCAGACATTTAAACAATAGTAATCTAAACAGGACGTGTTATTATGATAACGTTTAGAATAGTTCCTTTTATCTGTAATGAGTCAGGCAGATGCCACTTATTATATTCCAGTAAAATAACCCAGATTTAATATTAGACGGCTGTGAAACTTTGCTCAGGAGCCTAGTTCAGAGAATAATAGAAAAAATATATTAACGGGAATTCAAACTATAACAAACGAAAGTAACGTAGTAAGAGTTAAAGTGACACAACTAGTAATTGATTTTCTGGATTAAATTCAAAGTAATTTTTGTTAATCTTATGGGCTGGTGTAGTAATTCCGTTTTCTTTATTTGTGGAACTATTTTTGCTATAATATGATTACTTATTTGCGGACTTGTTTTTTGTGGATTTTCGTCGTTTATCTGTGTGTTACTTAGAAGAAGTACTTTTTTATAATATAACATTTATAGGGTGAAAATCACTCACTATGAATAATAATCGAGCACCTGCACCAGGGGCGCGTGGACCGAATGCGGAAGGGAATCAGAATCAAGCACCAAATCCAAATCCAGCGGTAGTCCAAAATGACCAACCTTTACCAGCCGTACCAACTAGACTGATAGATCTATCGGTAGCAAATCTGGTAGAAGAATTCCGAGGTGATGGCTCTGGACCATCTGTAAAAGACTTCTTCCGTCTGTTTGAAAACTGCCGCAGGAACTTTGGTCGAAGGAAGACATGGTCCGAGTATTACAGCTAAAAGTAAAGGGTCCTGCCGCGACATTTATATCCACACTCATAGAACATTCGGGTCAAGACAATAATATATGATGACATTAAGAAATCAGTAATAGATCGGTTTACGGGGAAACATACACAGCAATACACTACTCAAATCTATCCAATGCTCAGCAACAAAAAGGTGAGAGCGTGGAAGCTTTCGCTGATCGAGTTAGACGTTTAGGCGTGCTCACTATATAACACAGAGTAGACCCAGTTGAACAAAGGATTGTGCACGAGGAGGCAGAAATGCGAATGCTTCATGCTTTCCTTCACGGACTCAGTGGAATGACAGGTCAGGTGACACGGCATAAATTTCCCGAAACCTGGGATGAGGCGGTCCGTTATGCTGTCATGGTATCAGCAGACGATCGTAGCCAGGCCGTTCGAGAACCTAAACCCGTATTTGCGACCCCTGGTAACTTGTTATAATTTAGACCCGGTCACATGGCACGAGAGTGTAGAGCGCCAAAGCCCGGATATAATTCCAATCGAGGACGGAGAGCTGGATATCCAAATTTCAACACAGAGGTCAAAGTTCTAGGGGAAATTGTCACAATAGTAACTCCGGATATGGACGTACCAATTTGAATGTAGAATGTTACAAATGTCATGAAAAAGGGTCACTATGCAAATAAATGCTCAAAACAAAACGTGCATTCGGAAAACAGGAAGGGTCCGGTAGCCTAAAAGAGCGTCCTCCTATCGGGCCAGATAATAGAGTAAAACAGTTAGTCGTACCTAGTATAGTCGCCACCACTAATGGAAATTTGATAGTAGAGGGAATAATAGAAAATAGAAAAGTACCTTTACTGGTAGATACTGGAGCTGTTTTATCATTGTTAAAAGAGGGCGTCAGTAGCCAACCTTTGCTTCCAGATTTTGACAAAGTTACAGTACGGGGTGTGACGGGTAGTCCATTAGAAATTTCAGGAATCCAAAAAATGATAATAAATGTATCAGGAAAGTGCCAAACAGTGGTTTTTAGAGTAGCAAAAAATAGAAATACCATATGAGGGAATATTAGGTCTAGACATATTAAGACAGTTGGGAGCTATTATAAATTTGGAGAAAAAATGATATTAGTTTTGAAGGAGACTCAGAAGGCGAGGAGGAAGAAGAGAATTTTTCTGAGGGGGAGGGAGTAGCTAACCTGAACCCTGGGGAAGAAGTACTCTGGCAAATTGTTCTTCCGGAAAATTTAGTTGTTGATCCCGCGAGTGAGGTTCGGTTTAGGGCAATACTGAAAGCGTTCCCTAATACCCGAGGCCTCAGCCCGCCGGATATGGTTTATGCACCACCCAGTCGAGTTAGATACTTCTGCAGTGCACGGAGCGCACGTGATTAGTAAAGTTTTTATAAGGAACCTGGTGTTAAGGGTGATAGCCATGGTTTATAGTGTAAGTATACCAGCTGGTAAATTTGAGCAAAGAGATTTTGAGTTTAACGAAAGGGGTGCGAGTGGCCATAGCAGCCCCTGCTTTTTGATGATGAGAAACGGGTGAATGTGTGTGTGGTCGAAGAGGCGTGTAGAAGTCGGGAACTTCGCATCCCTCCGTGAATGAGTTGAGTTTCTCAAAGGAGGTAGGCGTACAGGACCGACGGCCCACGGTACCTCCGACAGAGCCCGATGGAACTATGTGTTGGAGTTCGAAGGTGACTCCGGGGCGCAGTCCGACACATTAGTTGCCGTTTTGGGAAAAGAAGTAGTTGACGTCAACGAGTTAATAGAGAAAAAAGTTGCTCATTTGGAAGGTGAGTCTAAAGAGATAATACGTAATGTTTTTATTAGATTACAAAGATGTACTTTACGATGGTAAGCAGAAGCTGGGTTGCACAAGTAAAATTGAACATAACATTTACACAGGAGATGCCGCGCCAATCAGGAAACGTCCCTACCGATTGCCACAGGTACATAAGAAAGAGGTGAAGGACAAAATTCATGATTTATTAGAAAAAGATATTATCGAACCGAGTGACAGTGCATGGAGTGCGCCTATAGTTTTAGTTTTAAAGAAACGCCCTGTAGATGCAGGACGCAGACTATAAACCGTCCATGGCGCTTATGTGTAGATTTCCGAGCTTTAAATTCCGTAACCAGAAAAGATTCCTATCCACTACCTCAAATTCAAACCACTCTTGATGCCTTAGGCGGATGCCAATGGTTCTCTGTATGTGAATCTAAGAAGCGGATATTGGCAAATTAAAGTCGCAAAAGAAGACAGGCCGAAAACTGCCTTCGTAACTGAAGAAGGGCTATATCAATTCAAACGATTACCGTTTGGACTGTGCTCAGCACCACTAACATTTCATAGAGTCATGGATTCTGTACTTTCCGGGTTTAAAAGGATCAGGTGCCTTAGTATACTTGGATGATATACTAGTGTACGGTAGAACCATCCAGGAACATGCCACAAATTTGAGAGAATGTATTTCAAAGGTTGAGAGAAGCTAATTTAGTCTGTCAGCCTGAGAAGTGTGTGTTCGCACGAAAAGAGGTTCATTACCTAGGTCATGTTATTAGTACTGGTGGTATCAGTCCGGAAGCTGATAAGATAAGCGCTGTAGTAAAAAAGTCTACTCCAGTGTTGCCACGCGCAATTGTTAAGGTAAGTGTTCCGTGTCAATTCCAATACGGTCCCTAATGTTCGTTTTATAGGCGATTCGTTGATAGATTTTCGGAAAATTGGCTATAAAACCATATAACTGATTTGACTCGTAAGGATCGACCATGTTGTAATGGGAATTTTGTATACGGCCTTTGAGGAGCCATTGAGAAAAGCAACTTACTCACCCCTCCGTTAATTTAGCGTATCCCACAGTTTTTGATAAAACCATTTATTAGTGACAAAGTGATAGCAAGTCTGGTACTGCGTAAGGAGTGGGGAATACTCATCACACACAGACTTTAAGTGAGGAAGGAGAGAGGCCCATAGCCTATTTCTCCAAGACCCATATTCAAAAAGAGTGAGCAGAACCTCAACTCCTGCCAAACTGAAAGAGAGTTACTTGCGGTTCGTAAATGTTAAGCTAAAGCAATGGAGTATGTTATCTCTATGGCAACCATTTTACATCTTAGCTCAGAACGGATTGAGTGCCGCGAGTTAAGGTGGATAATTTTCCCGACTTAAGGACCCTAACAGGTTAGTATTGAACTAGATGGGCTCTCAAAACTTTCCCCGGGGAATTTGATTTTGAAGTAGAACATCGAAAAAGGTAAAACTTAATCCAGGCGAGCCGATGCGTTTGTCTAGAATAAGAAACAATCTGTAGGACCCTAATTTTGGTCTCGCGATGTTGTCGGTGTTTACAGGCACACACTAGCGCATAGATCCCTTACTGTTATTTTAAGAGATAAATAAACCAAATTAAGAAAAGGAAAAAGTCAAAATTTTATTTCTATGATTATAGATGGTTTACTGTATATCAAAAGATGACAGTGTATTCTCAATGAAAAATAAAACTAGTGAGTCCCCTCAAGGGCATGTATTCACTAAAGTGTTAGAAAACTACATCAATTCATGTGTTCCTTCAAGTGGACATCCTTTGAGGTATAAAGAAAATCACTGGACACAATTAAAAGCACAATAACTTTCTCGGCCATAGTATGCATTAAAGATGTTACTGAACATGATGTCACCAAAAGTGCCATTCATATGTAACCTCAGGAAAACCGGGTAAAAGATAACAACCGCACCTATGGGAGTATTTTGACACAGTCCAAAGTCCCCATGGATTATGGTAAGCATTTGACATAGTTCTGGGCCATTAGTGCGTTCACGAAAAATGGAAATCGTTACCTCTTATCATTTATTGAACCACGCAACCAGAGTGTGGTTCGAAGCAGTTTTCCGATACCCGATCAAAACAGCTAGAATTGACGATTTGCTAAATAGCATTCGTCACCAACATAGTTTTAACTAGGTTAGCGTCGTTACCTAAAATATTTGGCCTAACGGGATTGGTGGGTACAAAGTTTTTTTCCTTTCAAAATTGTGTTAAAGAAGTGTGTAAGTTACTTATACAATTTTCTAAAAATACAGACAACTGGTTTATGCCATCCTATGAGTAACGGTACTTGATGTGAGAGCACAACATAGTAACAATTGCTGCTATGGTGGTCCCACTAATGTTAAGAAAGACAAACCGAAAACTTGGGATATGCTATATTCCAAATATGTGCTGATGGCACTCAGGAATGACCTAAGCATCCTGTCACAAAGCAATCACACCCAATTTTATCTTATGCAGCGGTAGAGAAATGGTCGACCTCTTATCCTTTGGACGATGACTATTACTTATTCAAGCGACAACGGGAAAACGCCAGTGAAAGATTTAGCGGATAAAAATTAAAGAGTGCAAACGAATTGGCAAGCGAAATTAAACAGGAAGAAGCAAGATTAAAGAACAAGGAATAATAAATGATTCGAGGCACGAAAAAAAATAAAAACAAATTTGACTGTAGGTGTTCAAGTACCGTTTATATTATGTCATATCAATCCAGATCATTAAGAAGGGAGCGCCAAGCGAAATTTAAAATAACGCATATTGGTCTGTGACCCTCTCATTGTATGTAAGTAGACAAAATAAACGAATTAGTGTAACAAAATTGATATCAAAATCAAGCGGTAGACTTACAATAATTATTACAATGTTGTAAATAAGATTTAAAGCCTTGTTTAAAAAAATCCAGGATAATAAAAACAAAGAAAAACAATGTTTAAATACATAAAAGAACCGAATATAGTTTGAGGAAGGTAAACAGTTTTAAGTAACAAAGTATGAAATCCCTAGAATCAGATGGCAATCTTAAATGGGAAAAAAAGAATTAAATTGGGTTAACGGTCCTATTTATGGTAGATGATGTATTTTTTTGTTATGACGGACATAGTACAAACGAAATAGAACCCCTGTGGAATTTGTTGAATTCGGTAGGAAGAGTGTAGTTTATGAAAACCCCTGGACGACCCCAAGAGATTGTAGATTGGTGGAACCTTGAAAATAGAGTGAGAAGTAATCACAACACCACAGATAAGCTCCTGATGATGTGGACCAGCTTTAAGTAACTAGGGTCCACGGTGTAGAGAACCATAATTAGATAATATATTATAAATAAAAAGCAATATAGCGTCCCTTGTTGTAACCAACAGTAAACATGTAAATACCCATTTAGTTCTAAAAGAAAGGGAAAGAGCCTTAACCTTAGAACATAACCATATTCATTATGGTGTGTTCTATCACCTTGAATCACTCTTCGAAATGGGATACGTAAGAATTTCTACTTTACTATAAAGTGTCACTGTATCGATTGATACCACAACCATGGAACCAACTCGGTAATAAGTGGACGGGGGAATCACAGTAATATTGTATCGAAAGGAAAATTCGACCCACGATCCGTTACGCGGTGAAAGCATAAAACATAAGAGTATCTGAAATAACACACAAACCGCATGCAAAACACCACATCACCTCAAAGTAACCGTTATACCGCACGCAAGCACTTATCAATAAAGCGATAAGAGACATAAAGAGAAAAATGAATAATATATTATATAAACTGTTTGGCAAAGTTAAATTTTGGTTTAAATTATTTTCCCCTCGATACTCAACCACATATCTATCAGACGCATAGTTTTGTAAATTATATTTAAAAAAATCAATGTGTTTATAAAATTCAACGAAGTGTGTCAAAAAACATAATAATTGTTTATGACTAATGGCATGTTTTAAGTATAATAAAATAAATATGTAACGTACAGAAAGATTAGCATAAAATCATTTATTAAGAAATTAATGAAATTTTACAAAAAATGTTAACCAAGAAAACCACTAACCCCTTGGATACAAACATAATATAAATTATCAAACTTTAAAAAAAAAAAAGAAAAATGTTAACGGCTAACATCTCTCGGGAGAGCGTTTTCACAGTGTTTACAGAATCCTCGGAGCATACTGGCTGGAAGAATAAAAACCATTTTCATTTACCCATGTGAAGATCTAACAGTTTTCGTTGGACTAAACCTTTGACTTAGAAACGAGACGAACCAACATTTTACTCATCGACAAACAACCAAATCACTCCTGGTAAACGGAGCTTGGCTGTACCCTATTGAAACAACTCCCTACATCCTAGCTGAGAAGAAGACGACACCTTGAAATCAACAACCAACATGCATCGGTGGAACTACAGTCAAGAGATTTCTAACAACTGTCATCAACCAACAGTGTCTTAAGTGCAAACATCATGATTCTTTCAAACGCCGCATCTTTTCAATCGACATTGGGAATTAAGGAAACCTGATAAAGAATACCACTACTCGAGCCTTCAATAACTACAACCAAGCACCTACAACCGAGTGCAAGACGACGCAAGTAATACTACCTCATTTTTGGAATCAATATTGCTGACGTCTGCTGATATCCATATTGGCTCTCAGCAATGGGCGATCAGAAGCTTTCTACTACTACTAAACCATCTCGATGATAATGACGATCTACAATACCATACCCATCATCAGAACCCGTACCATAACCGAGCTGTGAACACATCAACCACCTTAATACCACCCCACCATTACCGACGGTCGAGAACGCCTAACACCGGGAACATCCCGAGTCCAACACGCAAGTTTAACAGCCAGATAAGCCAGTGAAGTGAACCAAAAAAAAAAAAAGTGCAAAGTGAATGTGAATAATTTTGTAAATATAATTGGATATATGTGTAATATTATTGGTAAATATAGAATATGTTATAATTATATATCTAAGTCAAATAGTAAGAATACTTGCATTTAAAAAAAAATTATGTAAAGCATATAATTTTGTGTTAAAAGTTTATTTTAAATGTTTCTAATTTTCTTATATAGCAATTTTAAAGGCTTAACCACCGTACAAAAAGTAGTAACATCAAGTTTTTGTATTTTGAAAAAAAGTTATTCTATTGTAAAACTTCATATATAACTAATGAAAAAGATAATTTATAATTATGTTTCAATTTCTTGTTTCAATATATTAATCAACCGTAGTTTTAGTGGATGTGTATAAACAAATGGCTTAAATATTTTACTGTTTGCCACTCTTTATAAAAATGGCACATAGAAAATTGCAAAAGAAAAAAAAAAGAATAAAAGGGTATGTATAGTTTAAAATTAATAATATTAAACACTTAGATTAATTAGGTAAAAAAGAAAAACCTTTTATATCAGCCAGAAAATAAAAGAAAATAAACCAAAGTCGTTAAGAGATTTTTGTACGTCTGTACTGACCCGCGGTCGGAGCCGATGAAGATAATAACCGCATGGGCGCGCCGAACCAGACCACACTCCTCACTCTAGATAAACAACACTAATACAAGCCCAATTAATTCAAACTTGATTTATATGAAGACCTAACAAACTAAACTTTAAATGTTTGCGAGAATTGGAAAAATCAACCCTTCAGGTATGAATTTTCCCTTTATGTATTGGGGTGGGTTCGAAATGTAGTGCTGTTGCCTAAGTACCCCCCCAATATTAACTGTAAAAACTCCAATTAATTATTATAAAATGTCCTCTAAAAATTAATTTGAATATTTTCTTTATCAATACTTTTATAAACTAGAGCAAAATATTATGTTCCCATGAAAAATATAACTCAAGTAACTTTCCTATAGCAGGTAAGCGGTGTAATTTATGATAGACGCTTAGAAAGTAGAGCCAATAACCCCACTCCAACCAACGAACCAATCCTAGGAAGTACCAACTCCTGACCCATTTCCTTCCATTTTATGGGACATTTAATACATGACTTGCACATGAACTAAAACCAATTAAGCTCTAAAGTAGAGTAATAGAAGTGGGGAGGGATCCCAAGGTCCCAGCACGAAAAGCATAATTTTTATATTATTCGGTATCCGAGCTCCCCTGATGAGAACAGCACGATAATTGAACAAAGTAAAGAGAACCCTCCCAGATAGTTATGTACAAATAGAGCCGTCCTTATTCAACTTTTTTGCCAAGACATTCATGTTGTTTTAACAAAGGTATAAACATTTAAAATTATAATAATAACTTAAACTAAAATTCTCAAGTCTCTCCTCAAAGACACCTACTTTTCCAAGCGCCGCCTTGTTAATTAAATATCTAATACTGTTGAGATAAATGGGTTTTTCTTTTAGTAGAACCTCTTTAAGTATGTTGTAAATTTTAAAACTATTATAAATCTTAATTTTAGATTGTTTTGAACTTTGTAGGCTCTTTTATCGGTCTTTAGTAATCCAGTATTTTGCCATCTATGACAAATTTTAATATAAAACTTTTGTGTTTAACTAACTGAATGTTTTTGTAATACATTCTTACCCTCAGCGCCCATTAGTGCCAAGGTAGGGCACGACAGCTTGTAGACTAATACTGTGTAAAATACGGTTAATAAAGAACATTTTTGTGTCCAATAATGTTTTAAATTAAATTTTAGTAGTATTTTGCGCAATATTTATACTTATTGTCTATTAAGAGAATGGTTTTAATTTGGTTTTGTTTATGATTTTAATTTAAAAACAAGTTTCAGTATTTTTTTTTTTCCCTGCACGAAATTTTGAGCATTATATGTCACTGGAATTAATTTTATAGGCCTACAAAGATGCATTGAAAAATTATGATAAATTATGGTGGATAAACCTGCGAGAATTATGAAAATAACCTAGAATTATATTTAATTGAAGGCTTTGCTCAATAAGACTTTTAACTTTTAGGAAAGCACTTAGACACTTACTGTAAATAACCCATTAACCTACAATTTTGTTTTTTTGTAAACTTTGGTGGAATGTGTTTTTAAAGCAGTTATAAAATTTAATGAATGTATTATCCTATACATTTTAATATTACGTAAAAAATACAATTTAAATGTAATCACCTACATATTTTCAAAGTCCAATGCTATATTTTTTTAATTTGTAAATTCAACGCAAAAGCAAGATCCAGTATCCATGTAAAATTTCCATAGCAAGGGTCTGTCACGTTAGGCACAGAAGAGTGGTAATTATAAAATTAGTGATTACGAGAATTGGAAGGTGGCATTAGCTTAACATGTGGATAGAAATTTCACATTATAAATACTTTCAAACAGTTTGCACTTAAAAAAGCCTTTGCATTTAGATGGATTTGAGCCAAAATTATGGAACTATCTAAAACCAAACGGTTTTAATCCTAAACGTTTAAAAACATAATAAATATATTACCCACTGGTAATTGCAATAATCTCAATCAGTTCGCTATCACAAAGAAAGCGAACCCTTCATTCAGAGCCATCATTATTGGCTACACGGACGAACGATTCAATTTGTTTTTTGCACCTCTCTTGTTTCAAAGAAACGCCAAGTATCCAACAGTCCAATTATATGAACGTTATGGAAATTATAAGACAAGTAAATATAATTCAAATTTAGTGATTTAGAGCTTGATGTATAAAGAATCTGTAGCGAAAACACTATTAATCAGTAATATACATTTATTTCGAGTGTTCATCAATTATTCTGAATGGGGTTGTGATTTTGGATTATATATTTATCAGATACAAAACTAGTAGTAAATATATTATCCTGGGAAAGTTTTTGGCTTCCTTTATTCTCCATGTAATATTTAAAGATATATGTACTTATCTAAATTTTTAGTTTTATAAAAAAAAACATTGGACAAGAAAAAATATGAAAGTTAATTTATTTAATCCCAAATTGTAGGACAATCTAAAAATAGTTATCTAGGTTTCAAATTGACCATTGCCCTATATTATATTATATGAGTGATTTCCAACAATATTTATATAGATACACTTCCAATGAAATAATACTGAGGCTATAACCGGCACGGAGAGAAATATTTATTTCTGAACAATGTATGCTACAATGCCCTGTAGCCTGAATCCTTTCCACTCTGCCTACAAGTACGTGGTTCAAAGTTCAGCAGCATTGAAAAATTGTTTGATAGCGACAGTACGTTTTTGGGCGAAAAATTTCAATCCAAATTCTCCCACCAAGTTCAAGATAGTTTTCACTACGACGGAATACTGTTCAGGGCGTTTTCAAAAACGTGTTATTTGTCAGTAATGATAAAACGCACAGTAAAATTGGGCAAATGAAATCAGCACAGAGCTTTACAATAATGTTTCCTAGCTAGAAATCTCCTTTGATGGTCCCTTGTCACCAACACATGTTAATCTTCTTAAAATGGTCTCCTCGTTCTCTATGAGAGGAGTTTTAATATTTAATGTACTCTTTCAACAAAATTATTCGTATCTAACTAACGCTGGATACAAATTAGAATACGAATAGACACTGGATTCATTTAACGAGATTTTTGATTTGCTTAATTCCTGTAAACAATTAGGGGGGGGTGGCGAATGATATTAAATTATCACAAGAAATGGTAATTAACTTAGATTCTGTTGCTTTGATTGCCTTTATTTTAAAACTCCATACCACATAGTTCCAAGAACAATTTGTCCCAAAACGTGACGTGGCTAACAATAAAATTACACCCGGTAAAGTCCCAAACTGCATGCTTAAAAACAAGTAAATTAAAACACCAAAACATAAGTTTGGAAACGATAGCAATAAACTACTTGTCATATTCGTAACGAATGCATTAATACAATATATTAATTGGAATTCCACATAAATACAACCATAAGTAAAGAATCTCTAACAAGTTGTAAAATAATAGAAAGAAACTATTCTCTATAGGGCATCGTTTCGATATTTGTAATTGTTTAATTATTTTAAAAACGTTCTATCTTTAAATGAACAAATAACCTACAGGAGAGTTCAGAATGGAAGAAATTTATTGTGTATGTATCTTGTAAGGCCCATCACTTTGTCTCAACCAACCAGAGATTTTTTGCTGAGTTGCCAAATGTCCACCTGCTGGAACATTCGCACACTCAGCATGGAATCGTATACGGTTTTTGTAAACAAAAAACATTAATAAACATAAGAGAGCTTCTCATAATCATATCATATATAATAGAGCTGGGAAAATTCTACGTTTTTAATTGCGAGTAAATTTAGTTTCTACGGGGTCAAAGGCAAAGTAATTATTGACTCAACACTTTAAATTAATTTTATAAAAGGTGTAAATATAATTCTTCCTAATCCTATGTACTCAGTTTTTACCTAGCATGAGCTGTAACATTTTACAAAAGATTTAAAAAAATATTATATATTTTTTAAAACTCACCAACTATATATACATAACGTAAAGGAAGTCACTAAAAAAGATGGTGAGATATACCCTATTAAATATAATTATATAAAGATGATTTAAGAATACTAATACACTTCTTAAGTACTTTTTCCCTATCAAAACAAACACATTAACATATCTAAAACATTCAAAACACACTATTGCCCAAGCAGCCACCATAGCTATTCAATTAAGTACAACACGGAAATACTTGGTTGTCAGATATATACGGAAAGGGAGTGAATTCTCTTGTTCCACCAACCTGTCAAGCTGCGAAGTTGAGTGCATCCATAAATCAGAAGAG
>NW_025785288.1:0-20429 GCF_021130785.1 Homalodisca vitripennis
TATTCTTCGATTATGTATATAATTTTAAAGGGACTATCAATCAATTAAACAAAATTGTCTTCTACAAAAATTTAATAAAGAAACCCCTAGACTTTTCGTACTACTAAGTATTGCGAAGAAATGGGTTGGTTCATTCGATCCTTTACTTAGGGTGCGGGGAGTTGAAACATCAATTGGACAGGATATTCTGAAATAAATGTAACCTAGGGGAATAAAAATTTTAACATTGGCCTTTGAGCCCTCTTTAAGCGGGGGGAGCGGAATGAAAACTCTGCTTCGTAATCGCTAATAATCATGCGTTGCAAATATTACATAGTTATAATATTTTGTAATGTTTTAATTATATTGCGCAATTTTTTACAGCAAGGGACGGAGACTGAAAGAATATGTAAATAATTTCTAAACAGCTGGTATGGACGACTTATAGACTATCACCTAAACGATCTCTGGTTAATTGGAAATTGCATTGAATTCTTTGTTAAATCTAAGTTATAATTATACATTCTACTATACTAGATTGTGTGTGTGTGTGTGTATTTAATCTCCCTGAGTTTAAGTTGGGAGTCATTGAATTAGTTTTTTTCCGAAAAAATCCATAGCTCGCGCTATGTTACATAATGAAAGCTCTTAAGCAATCAACAAATGCTAGGGTAATAAATGCATAAGTATCATTTTGTAGTTTTTTCTCCTAAAAATAATTATCTTGAAACCTCATCAAAACCTTAAAATAATCCCTTGTTATGTTATAGTACTTTGTGAAAACCTTATTTCATTGCTATTCTTCATTCTATTGCTTATCACGTTGATTAAAAACTAACAAATGTGATTGGTATCAAATACATAAGCTGGACGCTGATAAATAATATAAGATACGGAAGCAAGACTTGTCTATACTTATCTTGTGTAAGTGAAGTGGAGTCGGACCAAATCCCTCTTTCAAATAACAGAGAATTTAACTTGCATCAGAATTTTTTCCCCCATCCGGACTATAAATAGAGGTTATGTTTCATTACAAATTACACAAAAGTGCAACTTTTAGATTACATTATTTTAGTTATAAAATTATTCGTTTGTTAACAAAGTGTTATATTACTTTATTTCTACGTTTGTTTGGTTTTACCTCAACATAAAAGCCTAGCTTTGAGAACGATTAAATTACACAAAACTGTAAAAACTCTGTAACGGTCCCAACTTGTTCATGGGTAATAAATAAACGCCGTTAAGGGCAATACACTCAACTTAACTGACTTGCAATACTGAACTGCTGAGGTAGTTAAAAACAACTCCTCGGCCCTTTCATCTACTTTAGTTTCATTTAATTTGGTGAATTAAATGGATGGCTCTGTTTAAATTAGAATGGATGGCTCTCCGACATGACAACAAAAGTCGATTACTGTTCAGAGACGCATTAACGGCATCAATTTGGGACAGGCTGTAATCAAAGTTAAAAGTAATTTTTCTTTTTCAAAAACCTGACCAAAGACCATTTTGGATACTACTCAAGTCAGTTTAAAGTATTGTGCATAGTTCTTCGTTTTGATACAGTGTATTAGTACTGAAAAGTACTGAATATGTTTAGTCACGTTCAAAAAAGGACTCCACTTATATAATATGGCCTAACGTAATAAAACTTATAACTATAATCAACATTTAATTTTAAAGCCACTGGCGACTCTTTACCTCATCAGGAGGGACAAAAAGTGATTAATAAATACTATGTAAAATAAGGAATTCAAGTCCAGATAAAATTTTATAACCACTAAGCTAGTAAAACAATATGTACCAATTGAAATTTTAGATAGCATTATTAAATGAGTTAAGATATATGGTAAGATATAAGCAGTGCTTGAATTAAAACAAAACCAAACATTAAGTTGTAATAAAAGTGAACCCGAAATATTTTATAAGAACAGACGCCAAAATACAGATATTTTCCTTTGTTTTATTTTATTAGTATAGAGATTGTGAAAATGTATATTTTGGAATAACATAAAACATTTAATCCTTCGGTGATCTGAACCAATTAATAATAAATTAATCAACATTTAAAGTCAATGTTGCCACTTTCCTCATAACTATTATCTTTGATTAAATTAGATGGAATTCATATGTCATTTGACCAAAGCAACTAGTTATTAAAGTATTTCCGGGACTATTATAATACTCGGTTGGAAAATTGAATTCGAATTACAACCACGGAATAAAGTACTAATTTTTATTTGATAAGTCCGTGGAACATATGAAACAAGGAAAAATATGAACAAGGATTATGAGTAGTTAGCATTCTTGTTAGGGGAAGTGAAGTCCCTTATATTAAATTTCTTGTAGATTTTCTTAGTTTTGAGATACAAATATTTGCACAGTTAAGATAGGTACGCTATATAAATATTTGCAATGTGTTTTGCGAGACATGTGTACGTTAATATCTATAAATGTCCCACATATTTATGTTCAAAAACCGTAACTTCATAAATACATAAAAATATTTTTTAATACATGCATGAATAGTGTGGCATTCAATTATTTTAGAGTACACTAGAATTAAAGAGACAAGGAATCAAGAAAATAAAAAGTAGGACGCGACGGTGAAGAGGATCTGTTGAACATAGTCGGGCGTTTTATTGTAACACCGTCTTCTTACAATTTTCTGGATCAACTGTTAAAATCAACATTTTTCCAATACACTCTTATACTTTTCTTGGTATCCTCTTGAGAAATTAGACTTTGTATTTACTTGTATACCTTTATAACATAACTGTTTCAACGTATAGTTTTCTAACAAATTTTTCGTTGGTGTTCTGTAAATATGTAATTCAAGTAGTTTTGTACTTAAATAAAATAAGTACATAGTTTCGTTAAAACTCTTGAACTTTAAATTAAATGTATGGATTGTACCTAATTATTAATTTTTGTATCTGCACAAAGGTATAGCCTGATTTAAATTAATAGGACTTAATCATGACACAAAGCTCCATAATCCTATTATTCTTTCATGTATAAATAACGATATCAAATCACTCGGAACGGGAAATGACAGCTCATGGCGAGTGTTGTTCTAGATATGATCCTACGTGTGAGAATAACATGGCCGCTTAGCCCTTCGTTTTCATTTAGACGCAAATAGTATTTATCAGCATCAGCGTGCTATCAGTCGTATTTTAATCATAAATACGATATAGAATACTCAAGTTTTCTTCACGTTATAAACAATGTTTATAACATATCGTTAAGGTCTTCTACTTTTTAAAATACAACAAGAAACAGTAACAAGGATGAAATTATCGCGCTGAAAAATCATATCATTCTTAACTCTCTTTTCCAATGCTACATCCATATTCAAGAAGTACCTACTATTCTAGTGCTTAACTATTAACTATTTAACATCTGCTTCAGAAAATACAGAATGCAAGGGTCTGCAGCATACAACACTGTGCTTATGATGACTGCTGGCCCGGTCACAACTATTCTGTCTTTAATTATATTTTTTATTTATTCATTAACAAAATAGACTACAACAAGCTATAAAACTGTTGTTAACAGAAACATAATCAAGTTTGTATGCATAACTCTATATATTCCTGTGATATTCTTACCTTCATATAAGACCTTGATGTTTCGTTATGTCATCGCTGTCTTCTCTGCATACTTTTCTAAAACTATCTGTTTTTCTCTCTGTGTTTAGATAGACGAAATGAAAGCATGGGAAGATCGAAAGATTACGAACACAATGCTAAGTGGTTACAGTGGTTTAGTAAAGGAGAGGGATGATCTCCTTTTCATCTCACTCTCCCCTATATCACTGACTATAAATTTTGTATCCGCGCTATACGCATAACGCTATTTATATATATATTATATAAAATTCTACTCGAAATCCCACGCCTTAAATATTGCGAAAATTGGTTGGTCCTGCCATCCTCTTAAAATCCAAAATAAATTAATATTTATCGTTAATTAAACGTTTGTGAATATATTTAGTTAATAATGAATGACAAGTTACACGATTGTGAGTACGTACAAAGAAATAACCAATGGTTTTATTCATTTCGTCGTCCAAGTAAAAAAATTTTCTTATACTGTTTTAATTAAGTAATAAGGAATCTGGAAACCCAAGAATCGTTTAGCCCGTGGAGCCACGAAGGCTCTTTAGGGGCCGGAGTAGGTTAATTTCCTATTTATTGACTTAAATCTAATACTTCCCTGATTTAATGAAATTTTGAGAATAGTGAAGCATGTAATTATGTTAACTTGAAAACTTGGCCTTTAGATAGCTTTTGACTTTAAAATACACACTCTAGCAATGTTTGAGCGCCTACTGGACAGTGACGGCCAATGAATCGTCAAAATGTTTGCCTCATTGCATTGCAGGGACTCTAACGCTAATCTCATCAACCAATTTATTGTTAACGTATATTTAGATTCATTTTGGAAATAAAAACTTTATAAGAAAGATCTATTCCGTTAACGTTAACATTGTGTTATTGAATTGTTAATTGTCACGCTAATGTTACAACTATGCACTTCAATTAAAACTATTAATTTAATAACATTATAAAGATGTCTGTAAATGCATGTGTTTTTATTTCTACCTGGATGGCAGTTTTAAATATTTTGGGTAATTGAAAGCAATATTCTGCCAATTTGATGGTGTGTTATAAATTAATTTTATAAATGCAAACTTGTGTCTAATAGGATTCAGAACGACACAGATAAAACAAATGTGCAATTTATAGCGCACTATTTATGTACTTTATATTAATAGACGCTTCAATAATCAATAATCTAAATTTTATAGCATTTTTACTGTTTTTGGATCGTGAAGGTTTAAGTGTTTGTTTTAAAGTCATTGATTAAAACAAACAACAGACTTCTAAACATCATTATAATTTGTAACTGTATTTTTTTAATGCTTTTATGGTTAATTTATTCATTGTCTAGCAATTAACCCACAGCTTCGCACGCAATTTCCAGCTGGGACCAGCACCATCATAGGCATATTATTTTTAAATGATATAACCAAACACTATTTTGTTACTGTTGGTCACTGGAGGATATTACTATCTCCTGATCCCATTCTTGAATGATTGCACTTAAGTTTAAAGAGGCTCTGTAGTTGCTGTTAAAACATTTTCCATAAGTAGCAATAAAATAAATTGAATATCTCTTAGGCAACTCCACATTAAATTTAATAGAATACCTCCACTGGCTTCAGTAATAATTGAAATATGTAGACCTGTGTGGAGGAATTATAAAATCCTTGACTGCAGTATTTTAGTGAAAGCAGTTATAATGTAACGTTATGTAGCCCCATGATACTTTTATAAAACGGAAAATAGGTAAGTATTAAGTAAACATTATTCCTGTATTTATGGTTAAAACTAGTAGAAGTAAAGCGAAACTGTGACTGAATCTTATTATGTGTTTACCCGTGCGAGAGCACTTCTAGTTCAAATTACATATCCACCACTACAGTTAAGTCTTGCCTTTTGGCGCCGATAAAATGTATACATTATTTATATTACAGAATACATATTCAAAATAGCTTATCAGAACATATTGTTTTACACGTTTCACGAAATTTTTTCAGGATTAAACTACACGACTTTTTTCACTTAGAAGGTTACAAAAACCTTCGAATTTATAAACTTTAACACAGTGTCAAGAAATAAGTAGTTATAATTGCAAGTATAAAAAACGGATTGGTACTACAAAATGTGCCATTTGTATTTAAAAAAAAATAAACACAAAGTTTCAAGGACTATTATGTTACCTTTTCTTCCGTATATTATTCTGTAACATAAGGTTAAGCTTACAGGAAGACTATTATATTTGGAAAACGTAGCTTTAATATGACGAAGACAAACTTCACTTCTATTCGAACTTGAGAACAATCGAGTCAGGACATTATTCATCTTGGTGGATTCTGTGCTGTGTTTATTACTCGCGTGATTTTGTTGTAAACTGCTAGAAAATAATTTTATGCTATGTTACTTTGGGGATAGGATTAAATGAAGTGTTTTATTTTTCATTATTAAAACAGTCTCAATTTTCAAATTTCTAACTCACTCTGGCCAGGGTAGATTTGCAAAGAAATTAAATAAAACATTGTGACTAATCACAGGAGCCAACATTTATGAGTACCCTCATAAATTTCTTCAACAGTATTTGGACCTTTCCTTGAAACATAGCAACATAATTATGAGGAAAATCGTTGTTTGCAACAATAAAAACATTTTTTTAACATTGCATTTCATTCTTACTAGTATCTTAAAATGTGTGTTCAATAGCCTGACATTTCTATAATAGTGCAATTATCAAGTCACTACAAGAAACTTGAAAATTAAAATGATTTCTGGATATCTAATTCTGGGTTTCTTTTTCCTATATAAAACATTTTTTTAGTGTCTCCAAAAACTGCATTGATTTTTCTCGAAAGTCTCCATTAGAATATTTTTTTTTAGTTTTGTAATTAACCCTGTAACTTACCGACTCAGCAGGGTAAGAAACTCATTGGTCTATAATATAGTCTAACTTCATCTGAAAAATCAAGAGAATTTTTATTTTATTTTTGAAAACTATACACAAGGAAAAACCTGTGTTTTTACATTATTCTTAATATTTTATGATTCTTCAGTTTCATTAATTATGCCATCCTAGAACAAATAAATATCAGTTACAAGAGTATGAAAATAGGATGAAAACTTTCCTTAATCAGTTGAATGTTAGTATTACATTATTACTTTTGCCATAAACGCGAGAACAGTATGTATTTTGGTTCATCAATCCATTATTAGTTAGCTCAAACTGTCTCTAGAGTCTGTATCAGTATTGTATTACACGCGTAGTGTAATATTGGTAACTGAATCCAGACCACTAATATATATTTGATAGTTTGGTTATAATTACTTATAGAGAATATTGAGGATAAATGAGACCCGTTACCCTAAGGGTGCCAAAGTTTGGTCAGACAAATCTGCATGTTTTAAATATGTTTACCTAACCTAAACTACCACAGTTGGAGATTATCCATGTTGCTGAGCTGATCAAATTCCCTGTTATCGAGGAGTTTTGATTGACTGCTGCTCTATTAGTCAAATATGTAAATGTATATCCACAAAATGTTTGACATAGTTGACGACCATCCATCGTCATTTACCCTTCCTCCTCCACCAACATTGTCTCATTGCTCATATCTGCCCTCTACGACTCTGTAATAAACCAGACGGTTTGACAATTTGGACAATACTTAAGGACCCGTTTGCTATTCTCTAGGTGTCCACAACCATGCATGAAAGAGAGCGGAGCATAACAATATAATTGTAGGACGAAAAACGTGTAACGGAAAAAGCAAACTAGGATTGCCAGTGTACAAAGCCTATGGTATAATAATGATGTAGAGTATCTGAAAGAGTTCACATACGCCGTTTACAAGCAAGAAATGCCTTAAGTAGAATTTTTAGATACATTCTATTTAGGCTGAAGCCTTCGGTTTCAGTATATTTATTTAGTTAGAAGAGAAGTTGAAGTTTATTTTATTTTTGCTTCACCAAATGCTTTAAATGTGGTATAGAAGAGTTATTTTATAAATAAAAAGTGCAAAAAAAGAAAACAATACAATAAAACTGTCATTTTTTGCATTTTTTATTTCTTTTAAAAAGAAGTTAGACGAGATTGTAAGGGTTAAAAATCTATATAATTTTATTGAATGGCTGCTGATATTAACTCCATTTTTTCAATCGGTAGTAGTTTAGGATGACTAATCGTCCTGGAAAAAAAATCTAGATTATCTCGGTTTTTTATCATGTTATACTTTGTCATGAAAAATCGTTTTGGGATATCTAAAAGTTCCGAATTCTGTTTTAAAAGTATTTTATGGAACTATTAGAAATTCATAATAGACTGTTTGAGTTTTATAACGAAGCTAATTCGATTCATTTGCCTCATTTGAAATTGTTCAATCGGTGTTGCTGTTGCTCATTTTCTATTGGCAATCGTGTGAACTACCGACAACATCGGAATAACCTCCGTTTGTAGCGCCACTGTTACTTGTTATAGATCTAGTGACTGTACAATTAAACTTATAGCTTTATGTTTGATGACTCATCCATTGCAAAACAGTTTAGTTCGGCATGAACCAAAGTATCAGCCTTACTTAAAGGTGCAATTGCTCCGCAGAGCTTAAAGGAAAGACTTGACAATATGAAGTAATTTTTATGGAATACTGATGCCAGCTAACAAATGATAAAGCATTATATATTATTACACAATTATATTAAAAGATACCAATTTGTATTAACTTTTTTGGTATCAATGAATTCCTCCAGTCGAAACCTTTGATGGGGAGTTCCATACCAAGTGAAGCAACTGATGAAAATTTCAACACTTTGTTGAATATTTAAAATTGTAATTTTAAAAAAAGCAAATGTGTCCCTTTTTGTGGAGACAATACGAATACCAACTTTGGTGGTGTGGAAAGAAAAGGGAAATGTAATGTATTTACCAAATTATAGCCTCTATTGAATGAACACATTGAAGGGATAGCTGCCCTGCGCATTTTCTACACAACTGTATTTAAACAGCTGATGATATTATGAGCTGTGATGTTGAAACCATAATTGTCAAGATGTTTTAAAAAGAAATAATGTATACACATAGTCAGGACAGAGAAGCTTAAGAAGTTTTGTGATTATGTAGGAAACTGAATATATTATATATTCACTCAAAAACTCGCTGGTTATCTAATATCAGCAGTTGAACGTATCATTAGGCTACTTGAAGCCTTAACAGATGTTTTCTCCAAATGAAGAAAACAAAGATAATTGTTTCTAACCCTTTAAAAACCAGGTATGGTTCATTCTCAGCCAACTCAGCATGTTCCAGCATAGAATTACAAAAAATAAAGTGAGCCAGAAATGTGTAATAGAGATGGTGGTGGTGTCCTGAACAATACTGTAAAAACTATTTCTAAGAGAAAAAGAACTGAAGTTCATTTCGTTTTAGTGTTAAACCAGTACATAATAGAGCAGAAGTAACACCATCAGTTCAAAACTATTTTTAAATTGAAGCTGACAATTTTTAATGCAGTTTCTTACCTATTCTATAACTATATTTTATTTGTGTGTGTAGGCATCTATGTGTCGCACGCAGTGCAAGAGTAAAAATATTAATTGGACAGACTAATGTAGCCATAGACTTATCCAGAGAGCTTGCGTTTTGTTTGTGAGCGTTAGTCGCGCAGTAGTGGTGGCCAGGTCAGGAATAGAGCGGGCGAGTACCTAGCAGTAGTGGCGATACTGTGAGAAGGCGGATGGATATTTACTCCAACCTAAGAGAAATAAAATCGCCCAGTGTCTTTTGTAAGCGGTTTACCTTTTTTTAGTAGAAATAATATAGTTTTAAACCTGCTCTCACAGGGATGCTATTCCCCACCCCCAAAGCACTTATTTATCTGTCCAACAACAACTGTTAGTGTAGGCATCACCGACTGTCTATACACACTCTTATCTTCGGTTATAGAACCACTCTCTCAGTGACTTAAATCGGCTGGTAACAACAAGAATTCAAAATGATAATGAAAAGTTCTTTATCCCCATTTGCCACCTCTAACATTATTTATATATCAGCTGACAACTGTCCCAACAAACGATTACATATTATTGACTCTTTCTAGCAATTTTTCAGATAAATTTGTATAATTTTTAAATAAAATTATATTTAATCGCATACTAATTATACCAATTACATGGTATACTTTAAATAAAAATAAAAATTTAATAAATAAAAATTTATTTTAGAATTGTAAATGGATAGGGAATAAAAAAGTAAATTTATATTGTAATCCAGCGGCAGGCACAACGCGCTTGGAATCTGGTCTAGACCTGACTTGATGGCAGTGAATGCTAAACAATAGTTTACAGTGGACTCTATCTTGGTTAGGCGGCCAACCTGCGTTGGGAGAGATTTAAACAGACCTGCAGGAACAGGAGCGTAGTCGGTGCAGGCCGAGAAACCACGTTCTGCTACGATTCCGAGTTGAGAAGCGAGAGAGTAAAGTCATTTTAGTGCGAGTTTAAAACTAGTTGTCGGGCGTAGGATCCGTCGGTATAAATTATATTAATACCCGAACTCCAAGACCTTCACGACCAAAGAGCTAAGTACTTTGAACTGAATTATTAAATTTTTCTAAATTTGAAATTTGCAAAATTAAGAAGTGAATTAATTTAAAATTGGAATTGAAAATTTGAAATTAATAACGATCAAATTCTGTTGAGTGAGGACTATAATATATATATATATGAATTGTAAAGGAGTAATTTATTAAAGTCGAACGTAAAATTTAATTGAAAAATTCTAAGGATTGTAGTAAAAATTAAGAGCTGCAGGTGCTGCACCATATCCCTGTAGGAACTTGTGAAAAATTCTTGTTGAGAACTGTTTTAGTTTTGTTTTGAGAATTTAATTTGAAGGAAGTTTATTATTATTATTTTATTAGTTTTGAGAAGAAAGCCTATTTAATTTATTTCATTCAGATTTATTCAAGATTATTATTTTATTTTTTATATTTTATACTCACGTATTTAGAGGACAGTGAGCCAATATTAAATCGAAAGTGCCTTGCCTAAGGAAGTAGTAATTTTAACCTATTGTTCAAAACATTGTTTTGGTTGGAATACAAGGTTAAGAATTGACATTTGAATTGATTTAATAAACCTGAATATTTCTAAAAGGGTGCAGTTTTAATTTCCACCAGTATCTACTTAAATCTTATGAGTTCGAGACTATTTAGGGTCATCATAATAAAAACAAAAAATTTTGTATATTAACATTCAGTATACAAATAAGTGCGCCACTCTGCTTTATTCTGGTGAAACCTTAATAAAAATTGAACTTAGTGGTTGTAAATTAATAAGTGGCTTGGATACTGGAAAATTATAAAGTGTTTAATATTAAACTTTTAAAAATGGCACTTAAGGTGGACTTGTTAACCAAGGAGGAATTGGACTATGAAATTAGGTTAAGAGGTGTGGAATTGTCTCCTAGTCTTAAGGTGATAGATTTAAGGAAAAAGTTACGGCAGTTAATAAGTTCTTGATGTAAATAGTAATTATTTGAACCTGAGTGGAAAGGTCGCCTTCAAGGAGGAATGGGATAAAATTAAGTTTAGAAACCCAACTATTAGGAACTAGACTGGAGGAATCCATTGAACAGGGACTAACATTGGACATAGTTAGGTGTGAAACAAAAATAAATCATTGGGCAGCGCCGTCTGACTAACTTAAGTAAATTGTTTAAAAATCGAAGAGAAGGATATAGCTAAACATGTTGAAAACCGGAATAGTATATTAAGTGAATTGTTGTTAACAAAAATAAAAAAACCTAAAAATTGACAAGGAAACATCTGATAGCTTGGTGCGCAAGTTATCTGATTCCAATCTGGAAATAGAAGGTGAGCTGGAAGAGGCTGGTAAACCGGAAGTGAAAGATAAGTCTGGTCTAAAATATGAGAGATGATGTGTTTGTTTCGGGACGGCCACATTTAAGTTATAATAAACTACCGAACCCCATTGAGCGTTATTTGAAGGAGTTAAAAATCTGCGATGGATTAAATGGATTAATGTTCTAAGACAAAGTATTAGAATTCTTTAAAAATAATCTTGAAACTTAAAAAGGAAACTAGATGTACTGAAGTGGAAGAGGATATTATGGAGATTGCGATTTCACATAGTCAGGGAGCTCTTTTGTCGAAACTATTGGAAATAAAACAGGACAATGTCACGGTCAAATTAATGCTTGAAATATTATTGAATTATTTCGTGCCATATCATCAACGTGAACTTTTGAAATTTGAAAAGGTGCACCGTCCCCAAAAGATATAATGAAAGCTTATCCAACTACATTATAGACATTAAGGAATCAGTAGAAGTACTTTGTTGTAATAATAAATGAAAGGGATGTTGTGGAATTAATTAAGGTGGGAATTAATCCTGAAACCAGAAATAAACTAGTGTTTATGGTAAATCCGAGCACATATTCCGAACTGGATGAGATGTGTATAAGGGCGAATAATGTAGGTTATGCTGACAACGTGAGGAAAACAGGGAATAATTTGAATGTGATTAGGAAGTATAATGTACCGGTTAACAGCATCAGGGCGAGGCACAGAAACAATAACTTGTTATAAATGTAATAGACCTGGTCATTATGCTTATCAGTGCCGGGAGCTAAACAGGAAAACCTGTTGTAAACCAGCGGAGACCTATTGTAAAACCACACTCTAGCTATTAACCCCCGAAAATGTAGGTCGTAATGTACAGGAGTCAAAAAACTAGTTAGTAGGTGAAAGTTCGAACAATGAGTTAAGGAAGGGCGAACTTTCCCGGTTACCCTAAAATTGTGTCCAACAAAAATTCACAATGAATTATCTGCTAAATTAAATCATACTTGGCAAAAGAAAAATTCGGAAAATGTCAGTTCATTGCCCAGCTTAGAAATAGATTTTGGCAAGAATATATCATTAAATGTATTATTAGATACTGGTAGTAATATAAATATAATAAGTGATAGACTGTATAAACTATTATTAGAGAATATAGATTGTAAAGTGTTACCAGTTATCTACCCTGACATGTATGAGTGCTGAAAATAAAAAAATTTCCGTAATCGGCAGTGTAAATATAAAAATTGAAAAAATAGATAGGTTCACCTGGAAAGTGGAATTTCTTATAGTGAAGGACTTAGCCCAAAAGGCAATTTTTAGGAAGCGAACTTTATAAAAACATTCTGGTTTGTTAATAGACTTGAAAAATAATTGTTGTCGATTTGACTTTAATGTAGAGAAGTGTATAAAATTTGTGCAAAATATTACAGTAGCGTGTATGAACACCAATCACACTTATAAAATAGGATGCGAAGAGGCCAGCAATGAAATAATAAAAATTATAAAGGAATTTTCCAACGGTATTTACTGACAAAATTGGTAAAACTCTAGATTATGAGTTATAAATTAAAAGTTAAAGATCATGAACCCGTTAAAAACTTAGACCATATCCATTGAATCCACCTAAGCAATTAAAAAATAAAAAAAATTATTGACGAATTATTGGAAATCAGGACATTATTCAACCAAGTGTGAGTCAGTACTCGAGTCCAGCCTTTTTAGTAGGTAAGGAAGATGGAAAATCGGAAAGATTAGTAGTTAATTACAAGGAGTTTAAACAAGAAGTTGGAAGGAGTGAGTTATCCTATAGGCGACATGCACGAACTATATTACCATTTGAAGGGAAACAATTTATTACTCAGTAATAGACTTAACCAAAAGTTTTTATCAAATAAGTTTAGCGAAGGAAAGCCAGGAGTTAACTACGTTCTATGTACCTTTCGGAAGTTACAGCTTTAAACGAATTCCTTTTGGATTATTTAATTGGAAGTGGGGGTATTGTCGTCATATATGAATAAAATCTTAGGAGAATTGAGATTTACTTGCACTCTCGCCTTTTTGACGATATTATTGTGTATTCGAAGACATTGGAGGAACATTATATGCATTTGAAACAAGTGTTAGAGTGTTTAAAGAAAAATAATCTTACTGTGAATCCGGAGAAAGTAAAATTTTGTTATAATGAAATTAAATTTCTGGGACATTTGGTTTCCAAAGACACTATAAGAATGGACCCTGACCGTACACGGACGTTATTAGAATCTCCGAGACCCCGGGACAAGAAAGGTATTGCGAGGTTTCATAGGGATGACTAGTTATTTCTCTAAATTTATTCCAAATTATGCGGAAATAGCTCATCCACTCAATGAAATGAGGAAGAAGTCGACCAAATTTATGTGGGACCAAAAAAATGTCAGGAATCGTTCGATAAACTGAAACGAGAGGTTACCCGTCCCCCCGTATTAGCCATCCCTGACTTCAACAAGGAGTTCACAGTCCAATGCGACGCGAGTGATAAGGCCCTCGGTTCCTGTTTATTACAGTGAAGCGGACAATGGACATTTAAAACCGGTGGCCTATGGCAGTAGTCTGTTTCAATAAATAAGTTCCGTAATTTTCCTAGAAATGAGACCATTCAACTTAGTGACCGACAACTCAGCATTGGCTTGGGTATTGTCCCACTTTCGTAAAATTAGGAAAATTAGGGCGCTGGGTGGGAGGTTTATATTGTCTCTACCATTTAAAATTACGCATGTTAAAGGTAATCAGAACCCAGTAGCCGAATATTTATCTAGATTATTTCAAGATAGTGAAGTTGACAACAATGTGTTACATGAACTAGAAAAATTAGTGAATAAGGACAAGATGAACGATAACTCTTTAAAAATGAACAATGAAACTGTTAAATAATAAGGACTTAGTAATAAGAGAGGAAAACAGTGTCTATAAATAGTATAAGTACGATGCCTTTTAGCTTTATGGACTTAAAAACGCATCAGAAGCAGGATGTAAATATAACTATAAATTATGGAGGGTGTATTGAACTATACCAATAGTGATGTTTACAGTGTGGAAAAAGGGGTTGTTATTTTATGTGAAGCAATAAAAACAATTCTAAAAGGATCTATTTACCTGAGCACTTATTCAAGGTTGTATACGAGTATTATCACAAACTCATTGTCTGGCTGTCACTTCGGCATTTTAAAAACACAACAGAAAAATAAATGAAAGGTTTTATCACCCTAAACTAAATGATTATGTGAAAAATAATGTAAAATGTTGTGAAGTATGTTTGAAAGCAAAAAGTAGCAACTGGAGGGACCAAGGACCTTTTGAACAGCAATCTGAGCAGTCGTCCAATGCAGAAGTTATATATGGATATTTATGGGCCATTACCTGCATCTTCCAATCGAATGCAATACATCCTGATAGCAGTAGATGACTTCACCAAATATAAAATTGGATAATGCCACTCAGGGAAATGCACCTCAGGTAATGTAAATTAATGCATTAGAAAATAATATTTTCAAAAATTTTTCTTTGCCTGAAGAATTCGTGACGGATAATGGAACATATTTTGTCAGCGAGGAATTCAAAAAAATTATTTGTTTAATTTGGGCATAAAACAAAGGACCATTATACCTTATACTCCTCAAGAAAATAAAAGTGAAAGGCAAATTCGAAATTTAAATCAAATTCTGACAGCTTATTATCATGACTGTAAAAAGAATTGGGACAAGGATTTGTACCATGTGCAAATGGCCCTAAATACTTGTCACAATGAAAGCATAAAGTCGTCTGCATTTGAATTAATGTTCAGTTTCAAAGCAAATGATGGTTTGTCACTAAATGGCAAATTAAAGATATTTGTGATGAAAAAATGGAAGCAAAGATAAGAATGCAAAAGATGGTTGAAGCTATTCAAAATTTAAAAAGACAAAATGAGCTGAATTCGAGAAGAAACCGATACAACCGAAATCACAGGCAATTAAAAATGTATGATTGTAGTCTTATTGTAGAATTACAAATCAGCGATATAAGCTAGATCTGAAATATGAGGGACCATTCAGAATAATTTCAATTATTAGCTCCAACTCATATGTAGTTCAGAATTTAAAAGAATTGAATGAGTTCCGTAGAATACACTTGCAGGATGTGAAACCCACTGGAGAAAGAAGAATGCATGTTTGAATATAACAAAACAAAATAATTACCGAGGGGTAAATAATTTGAATTACAAAAAAAATTTAAAAAAGGAACTGATTAAAAATTATGACGAATTAAATTAGTTGTAAGAATGAAGAAAAACTATATTAGATGTCTACGCTGTATGTATGTATTGTTTGATTTGAGAAATTTCAGTGACAAGGAAGGTTAAATTAAAATATATTGAACAATTGAGGAAATTCTACAGCCCTGTTAAATTGTAAATATTAACTTGAATTGTAATCTTGTAAAAATGTATTTTTTAAACATGAAAGAAACCTCAAGAGGAATAAAAAGTTTATATAATTTGGATAAAAGGGCACAGGTGAAGTAAAACAGTTGCGATAGTTACATGGTTTGGGAGAGGAGGAGTGTATTAAAACAATTCAGTATTTATTTTTCTGAATAATGCACAAATCCGAAACTCATGGTCCGTAATTTAATGTTATTAACATGTGTTATTTATGTTTGTATGTAAATTAATAACTAACACGAATGTTGGAATATTAATTTAAACTTGTTAGTCTGATAACATTTATGCCAAGGGAAGAGGGGGAGGAACAAAAAAAAAGACTGTTATGTCTATGATAAACAATGGTATAGGTAAAAATAATAAAATGAGAACTGACCACCCCCGTCTGGGGATATGTTTTAATTCTATATGAAGCTGCGTCAACCAGTGGAATGGGCGAGCCAAGGACACACAGTCGTGCAGGGCGAAGGTTCCAAGGACGACACGACTGATAACAGACCGGACCTGCAATAAACATCCCAGAACAACAATCACCCGTCTTCCTCGTTTGACCCATTGTGAAGGATTATCTGGATAGACTATCTTTGTGGTAGGACTTAGAATTGTTAAAAGGTAGGTGGCAATTGGACCCTTAATATTTGCCATAGTTTAGGTCAAGGTTTCTATTGGGGAACTTAATTGTTTAAGTTTTCAAAAACAATCTGATAATGTATGGACTCTTTTAAAAAGAATTTATAATAATTAAACGCTTGGTTAAAATAACTAGACAACTAGTATGCTGCCTCTTCTTAACAACTATCAAAAATAAATTTAAAAGAAAATATTATAAATAAAAAAAAAGGTTTTGTAGATTTTATGATGTATGTTAAAGCTAGGTGGAAATACCAATTTCTAAAGGATGTGAGATAAAATTTCTTAGAATTTAAGTATTAAACTTGGCAGATACCAAGCGCTTTAAGGGGGGGGGGTGTATACCCAATTACATGGTATACTTTAAATAAAAAATAAAAATTTAAATAAATAAAAATTTTATTTTAGAATTGTAAATGGATAGGGAATAAAAAAGTAAATTTATATTGTAATCCAGCGGCAGGCACAACTCGCTTGGAATCTGGTCTAGACCTGACTTTATGGCAGTGAATGCTAAACAATAGTTTACAGTGGACTCTATCTTGGTTAGGCGGCCAAACCTGCGTTGGGAGAGATTTAAAAACAGACCTGCAGGAACAGGAGCGTAGTCGGTGCAGGCCGAGAAACCACGTTTCTGCTACGATTCCGAGTTGAGAAGCGAGAGAGTAAAGTCATTTTTAGTGCTGAGTTTAAAACTAGTGTCGGGCGTAGGATCCGTCGGTATAAATTATAGTTAATACCGAACTCCAAGACCTTCACGACCAATTATTAAATTTTTTCTAAATTTTGAAATTTGCAAAATTAAGAAGTGAATTAATTTAAAATTGGAATTGAAAATTTTGAAAATTAACGATCAAATTCTGTTGAGTGAGGACTATAATATATATATATATGAATTGTAAAGGAGTAATTTATTAAAGTCGAACGTAAAATTTAATTGAAATTCTAAGGATTGTAAGTAAAAATTAAGAGCTGCAGGTGCTTGCACCATATCCTGTAGGAACTTGTGAAAAATTCCTGTTGAGAACTGTTTAGTTTTGTTTGAGAATTTAATTTGAAGGAAGTTTATTATTATTATTTTATTAGTTTTGAGAAGAAGCCTATTTAATTTATTTCATTCAGATTTATTTCAAGATTATTATTTTATTTTTTTATATTTTATACTCACGTATTTAGAGGACAGTGAGCCAATATTAAATCGAAAGTGCCTTGCCTAAGGAAGTAGTAATTTTAAACCTATTGTTCAAAACATTGTTTTTGGTGGAATACAAGGTTAAGAATTGACATTTGAATTGATTTAATAAACCTGAATATTTCTAAAAGGGTGCAGTTTTAATTTCCACCAGTATCTACTTAAATCTTATGAGTTCGAGACTATTTAGGGTCATCATAATAAAAACAAAAAATTTTGTATATTAACATTCAGGTATACTAATATATTATTTTGTTACCCTCTTTTTATAGTTTTAAATAATTAAAATATCGTATACATAAAATTTAAGGGCTACATTTTATTTGTGTATTAACCGTCAAGTTATATTGTTTGTATACATTATTATCTATTTATATTTGTACACATTTATCCCTGTTGATTTTCATATGCCTATTATACTTGTATAAGCATACCAATAAACATTATTACAATGCTCATGTTTTGAAAATTGTAACTTTTTTGACAGTTATTTTTAATTATGGTTAATGAGTTTATCCTTTCGTTGCTGAGTAAAAACCTGGCTTTATCAACACACAGGACTGATACTTCTGGATTACACTATATGAACAAAATATAGCCTTGCCACCCTTTTGAAACCAAAGACTCCCTATTTTTAATGCAAAGGTCTTAGCAAGACAGATAATTAACCCATTCGATCTTAAAATATATGTAGTTAGATAATAACGTGTAAGCTGTGAAATGTTAAATTAAAAACATAAACATGTATAGGCCACTAAGAACAGTATTTAATAAAATATTTATAACGCAATATATGTGCTAAGTTAAAACCTATTTGTATTAATGAGTCCCAAAAGGAACTTTTAGAAAAGCAAACGGCGATTTAAGCTTCCAAGTGACTTAGTGAGGACACAACTGGAAGTTAAATACAAGTGAAAGCAGCACTCCTGACTTATTGAAATGGAGAGCCTCTCCATAACTTGGGGATTAATAATGGATGGCAGAGATTCATCGCGGCGAGGTAACCGAGTTTACCTCAAAGGAAATTGGACAAAGATCGAGAGAAGCTTCAGTCTTTATAATTTCCTCTGCTTGAGTCGACTTGACCGACTCCCACTTTGCTTCACTCTGTCACGGTTTGTGACTTTGCCCTCTGTTATTAAAAGTCTGGCAAGTACATTCTGTAACTTGTATTAGAACAAAGAGATACGTTCTACGTGTGTGTGTGTGTCATTGCGTATTACTTACTTATTGCTACATATTTATTATTACATGTAATTATTAATAAATAAGTTCTCGGTTAAAACATTTCTAAAAGATTGTATGTCAATTTGTGGTCAATTTATATATCCAAACTGGTGTTCTTATTTTTAAACAACTCCATTTTTATAAAATTTAACATTAAGTTTTTAAATGAATAATATATTTATATATTTATTACAACTGTACTTTGTTTTTGATGTTTTTACGTAATATATTATATTAGTGCAAAAATCTAATACTTTGTTTGAAATACGATGGAAGTATCTAATACTTTTGGCGATGTAAGTATTGTGGAAGGAAACGGGAGTTTCCGGACATTTGCCATCGCTTAGTGATATAAAAATAAATAACGCTACGTTTCGAGATCTGCAATCTGATTTCTTCCTCAGGTGATTAAATAACCTAACGCATGACTATAATCTAGGTTAAAATAAGGAAATCATACCAGAGCGTTTATGACACGCATAAATCAGGAAAACATAACCACCATGCTATGTGTTAACAGCACTAACTCTAAAACATGCACTTAATAAAAACAAAACACAATATTAATTGTTTAAACTGAATGAAAAAACAAAATACAGGTCACAAGAGATCTGCATTCCCCGACCAACCAACGATGTCCTAGGTGCATGTTTTAGAGTTAGTGAAGTTGACACACGTAGTGGTTTTTATTTCTGATTTATGCGAGTCACAACGCTCTGGTATTTGTTTACTTTAACCTATATTACAATATGTGTTAGGTTTAGTAATTCACCTGAGGAAGAGATAAGTTTTCAGATCTCGGAAACGTAGTGTTACTGATTTTTTGTATTATTGAACGACGGCATATGTCCGGGAAAATCCTGTTTCCTTCTAAAATCTAATGTGGTTAGATCAATAAAAAAGTTTTAACGTACCCTGGAAATGCGATTAAATGTTAAACCTTCTAATTTTTAGAAACCAAAATGCTGTTTCCAGGGGATTTGATACTTAAAAGTTCAAGAAAATTTTTATCTTAGGTTACCCGACATTATTCAATATGTTCACTACAAAATATTGTGTTGTGTGTGTGTGTGTGTGTGTGTGTGTGTGTGTGTGTGTGTGTGTGTGTGTGTGTGTGTGTGTGTGTGTGTGTGTTTGTGTGTGTGTGTGTGTGTGTGTGTGTGTGTGTGTGTGTGTGTGGTGTGTGTGTGTGTGTGTGTTGTGTGTGTGTGTGTGTGTGTGTGTGTGTGTGTGTGTGTGTGTGTGTGTGTGTGTGTGTGTGTGAGAAGCTCTTTCTAACTTAACCTGTGTACTAATGGCTTAAAGGTTCCGAATCACTACCGATGCTAACTGACAAGTTATGATGCATGCAGCAGGGACAGGTTCGCTCAGTGATCACTCATCCAAGTAGCACCCGATAAACCGCCATACCCACTATACTATGATATTGGTGACATCACAGACAACAGTATAGTAGTAGATAATATATGGGTTCTATCTTTGAT
>NW_025785289.1:0-28968 GCF_021130785.1 Homalodisca vitripennis
AATTTTAGATTAGATTGTGAAAAGTCAGGGTAAAAACGAACATGTAATGCTTTGGCAAGTTAATACTGGTAGTTTTAAATTGTTAGGAAGGCAGGTTGACTGCCTTGAATTGATTAGAACTTGTCTTGTTGCGACTATTGTTCTCCTTGCTTGATACAGCTGGACCAATGAGAGAACACCGCGGATGTCCTGCAAAGTTGATTGGAAAGGGAAGTATTTAAGCGTCCGCTCATAATTTTTGCCCTTCTTTTGGTTATTTTCGTGAGTAAGTTAATTACAGTGCACCGTGTTTCTTAATTTTTTCCGCGAGGGATTTTGAGGAAACAATTTAATTCATAGAAACTACAGAGCAATCTGAATAACTTATTCTCGAGGGACAATAGAGCATAATAGAATCATACAAGTTACATTTGCAAGAAAAGTGAATTAAAATTGAACTTAATTAATAACTTTAATTGAGATTTGGAAAAGTAGTAATTTATTAATATTTAACTGGAACTGTTTTCTTGTGAATTATTAATTGGAAATTAATTGAACATTAATAATTGTTTGAGATAGTTGTAATCTTATTTGCAGAGACTTGAAAGTTAAGGTTCAACTAGTGCAAAGAGAAGTTTAAGTTTTTATTTTTTGAATTGTGAGTGTACTTAGATGTGAACATTTGTATTTTAGTTCTTTCCAAGAGTTATTAGATTTTTATTTTAAAACTTTATTATTTTTTTAGAAGAGAGCTCTGAGTTTTAGTTTGATATATTTGATTAATATTTTTATTTCTTGCCAAAGGAACTTTTAAATTTACTAAACGGTTTGTATATTCTTTGTGGAAGATAGAGTGATGAAAATTCTGAAACGTTGATCTTATTAATTTGTCAGCTTAAAATAAATCCATTGTTTTTATTTAGAAATGTGATTTTTATTTTAGACAAAGCAGATAATATTTAATAGTTAAACAATTTAGTAATAAATTGTACTGAATATTAACTAGGAGCTTACTAATCAAAAGATATTTTATATCGTCTTGGATGTCTCATTGACAATTTAAATATCAATTCTCTGGAATATTAATATCTACAATCCAAGTCGTTATACATGTCAAAGGTTGTATTCAGTTTCCTGCATCATTAACTATCTGTCACAGGAGCTGCAACATAAACACGTTCGTCTATTGTGATCGTTGGAAGATCTATCGTGTTTGAATTTTACATTACTATTAAGCACGTATTGAAATGCTACACGAAATCTGAACTAAAATATTTAAGTTTTATGTTTAGCATTTAAATGTTTGCCAACTTTAAAAAAACTGAAATTTCAACAAAAAACTCTGTTGTTTCAAAGTTATATTAAATCTTTTGCTCGGTCAAAGTTTTATTGCGTGAAAAGTATTAATTTGTTATTTATGATCACTGTTATTTTTAAAAAATCATTATAATTGTAATAAAATTTTAACAATGTAATAAAATGTTCTACGCACGAGAAGGTCTGTATTGCGAGAAAGGATTTCGAAGGCAGTATGTTTGAAACAAGAAAGATCAATGAAACTAACTGATGAGATATAATTATTTAATGTTAATCAGTAAGTTTGAAGAAGTACGATAGGAATTATTCGATCTCTAAGTAAAACCATTACAAAGTTGTTGTTTTTACCAATTAGAGAATTGAGGTTTATATTGGATGAGAAACAAGCAAATTATATTACTTATTTCCAACTTATTAAAATCTTTAAAACATAAAATCTTTCTTTGAGGGATCTTTTTTCATTCTTACACAACATCTCAGAGATTTACACATTAGAAATATGTGTGTTCAAAAATTACATTTCAATAAAATTTCATTTGAAATTAGAAAGTTCCCAAACGTCCACTTCAAACTCTTAAGATGATTTCTTGTATTAATAACAGGATAACAGTTCTGCAAGTCTTAATTCAATATAAATGTTTGTCTCAGTGATATTCCCAAGTTGTGCTGTTCTGCTTTGTTGCCATTGTAACAAAGGATATTCCAATTAAAATCTAATGAAAAGAAAAGTTTTGATCACTATTAATACTTAAATTCTCTTACCAAAGATTAAAACCCTTTTTGTAAGTGGCTACACCAGTTTAATAAAAATTTTTTATTCAAAAACCAATTACTCTAAATACTTTGATAATAATAGTTTGACCACCAGGATATTAACCCCATCCAAATTGTTATATAAATGTTGGCACTCGGACGGGTTTCCGTTGTGGTTGGCAGCCGGTTCTGAGAGCCGATAAGTATAATGGTTTAAGCTATAGAAAATTATTTGGATCTTGAAATGAGGAATAGTGATTTTTAAAATCCTAACGACACATAAAAAATGCTGTTATGGGTGTTTCAGTGTTTCCTCCAGCCTATAGCATTTATTATAAAAATCCACACAGCTTTTTAAAAATAAATAATTTTGAGACTCACTAAACACAATAGTTTTATGCTATTCAGAAATATCTCAGTTGAGTCTTTTTGGAAACTTTATCTTAGCATTATAAATTTTCATAAGAGCAGTTACGACATAATTATTTGCTCTTTAAACGGGATAAATTTGGGGGCGACAATTAAACAAAATTCAGTTTAAAAATTTGTTTAATATTTCCTGCTGTCCGCATTTAAAGTTTTATCAATTATTATAATTTAAAATTTTCAAAATCTTTCTCTTTTCCCAAAAGGGGGGGGAACCTCAAATATTTCAAAAATATTCGCTTAGTAAAATATTTAATTTACATAAAACAATTTTTTAATTATTCTGTGCCAGAAGTGGAATTTATTCTTTGCATTTTCAAGTACTGTTCAGGCAGTGAGAATGTTAAAATCATTGTTAATATTTCGCAGTGGTTAGTAATGTAATATTAAATAACGAAACTTTGAAAAAAGTAACTTCATATAAAAATGTTTAAAAATCTATTCTAACAGATCGTAGGCATCTTTTCATAGTAGCCTATTAAAAATTTTTATTATATATTCTACGCTTTAATTAAAAGTGTCAAATCGAAGTGAGTGGCGGTACTAAATTCGCTACAATATTCATAGAAAACGTTTAAGTGGAGAATTTCATGAACTTGATGATTTATTTTCTACGAAAGTAGTAATAAGAATATTTAGTTTTAGCTACACTCTTCGTTAAAACCTCCTTGATCCTCAAAATTTTAATTTTATATCAACGAAACTGTGTACGATTTATGCAGAATTCTTCCATATTTTCGAAATATAAATAAAAATATGTTGAATTGTATAGTTTTTATATTTCAATAATCTGATATTTGTAGGAGAATATTCAAAGTTTAGAGGCTGAGAGTACCCTAAGTGGAGTGCTCCCAGAGATAGTTCTTACACCTAGACTTTGAATAAAAACTTTGAGCTTAAACTGTAAGTGCTGCACAAAAAATTCCCCAATTCAGATTGCTCAATACGGACGGCCAGAAGTTCCCAGACGATCGATTCAGTGAATGACAGGAAACTCCAGAATCCATAATCTCACAGTTTAGGGGAAAAGTTATAAACTGAAAATCAACAAAGCCAAAATGTTCCAAATGTTGGAGTTTCTTGTAAAATATTGCTTTAGAAAAATCAAAATTTTGCCAAAGCTCGAATGTAGCCAAACACATAAAAGCTGAAGCGGAAAGCTCTCAGAGGCCAGAAGTTTCATATCGGATTGTTGCAGAAGTTAAAATTGTCTGAAATACTACAGGCGTGCAAACTCAAAGCCTTCAGACCTACCATGATTTTAGTTTGTGATGTATTTTTCTTAATTTTTATCTTTAAATAGCTAAGTAGTGTATATATATAAAATATTAAACTGTAAATAATTCCTTTTTACAATAAAACTAGGCATTTTATTGTATATATTTTTAAATAGTAAATTAAGTATTATGAATTTTAGTATATAATGAAACAGGTTTAATGTAAAAAATATAAAAACATCATCAGGGCTTAATCACAAATTCAAGCTAATTACAAGAAACTGCTAGAACAGTGCAATGTTACCTGTACTTAGCAGCGCTGTTATGAGGTTAATGTATACTGCGTTTAGGGCTGAATATCATGTCGCAGTCCGTTTAGTAAGGGACACGCAAAAAATATATTTCGGGAATTTCTATTCAAATAATTAATTAATTCATGAGTAGTGCATCTAAGTATTGTACTTCAAAAACAGTGTGTATTATCTAAGTAAAATTAGATATATTACACTCTATTTGAAAATATGTTGAAATCTATATAGATTTACCGTTTGTAAATGTATTTCTTATCCTTCGGCATAGGTTTTCTATGCATATTATTACTTTTGATAAACAAATTTTTTATCATGTTTGTACCTTGAAAATATATGTAGTACCTTCAAATATATATGGCATTAACATTCAAGTAACATATAGTGTAAATATTTTGTCTTGAAAAAAAATATATATGGCTTTTATTTGGATTTTATAAACTTATATAATACAGGTTGGAAAAGCAGTCAACTGATTTTCATGCCATTGTTCCACTTTCTTTAGTTTAGATGTGACAAGTTTGGTTTGTGCTCTTGATTCCGAGTAGTAACAATGGCTTTGGTTAATTCTCTCCAGTCTGGTCTTCATGATTTTTCACCTAGGAGGTATTATTTATATCTTTGAGTAGCAGACCATTACCACGTTTATGAGTTTATTAATGTAATTGGGGGTTTTACACATGAATAAGAGAGTAGTTTTCAATCTTTGAAGCGTTAGTATTATAATTTTTAATTTAACATAAAAGAATGGCAGAATGTTCATTAATTCTACTATTGATTTCACGTCATTATATGTTCATAAAAGATTTGTCAGTTCGAATGATATATCAAAATAAATTTATAAGATTAAAGTGTTATAAAAAATCCTATATAGAGTAATTAATTTTAATGGAAAATATAACATAAACAATGTCCAATATCATAAATACTTTAGCTTTGCAAAGTTTATTATTCACTTTTGCAATATTAAATCATACAAACATAAGCAAGTAAACTAATATTAGCATACTCATAGGTAATTAGTGTGAACATATTTACTGTGAAATTTTTGTGTGTATTATATATGTGTAGGTTTTATACGTAAAGATTAGTTTATATTTAAAATAAAACGTACAGGATATAGAATTTTAAAAACATTGTAGCGTGGTATACGACATTTTGATGTTTATTTATTTTGTTATTATGAATAATTATTAAAAATTATTTAATTTAGTGAAACCATTTTATGATCTTGTTTCTAAACTTACACATAACAAGCACGCCCATAACTTCCTGACATGTCGCAATAAAGTAGTTGAAAATAAATGGAAGAGTTGACACATTATGTTGACAAATGGAGAGGAATCTGAAGTTGACAATAGTTATCCCCACAATCAACGTCTGATCACGAGTAGCGTCTTTGGACAAATGGGACACGACTCTATTTTTTATTTTCATTATAAATTAATTGAATTAAATAAATGAACTCTTTCCTATCAAGTTATGCATGCATTTTTGTTTGTGTATGATTTCTCGATCACTGAATCTATTCTCCTCGGCATAAATACTTATAAGTATTCAATTCTTAATCTGAAATTAAAAAAGTATAATTCTTGATTTATAGTAAAATAAATATATTAAATATAATGATTAATAAAATATATTAACTTTCCCGCCATGTGCAGAGGATCAAAACCCAATTTATCTCTGTATGTACGCACTTACGAAAAGTGTTTATAGAGTTGGCCTAGAAATTTGGGTTAAGGACCTCTTTGACAAAGCTATTGAAAATCTTTCTGACGGGGTTTTGTTATTATATTTATCTGATAATAAACCATGTAGCAAAGGCATATTACATAAACAGGTTAGGAGTTCGCCAAAGCGTATTGAAGAAGAAGCTGCGCGTATTTCAGTAGATGTAATAAACAACATTACACATGCCATGACATTACAACACTTGTACATTCTGGGCAAGCCAAAAAAACCACCTGCTATATCACAGGAAGCATCCGAACGCCACTATTTATAACATTGGATGGGTCTGGTTCAATTAGTACAATCAAAGGATTTATAGAAAACTGGTTTTTTGAAGAGAATTGCTATTTTATAAAATAGGAATATTAATTCCAAAAAGCTGTATCTTGGTAAGAGATTTACATATTAAGAGTGAACACCTTTATTTGCGTGGATTTTAACTTTAATATTCTTTGTTACGGTAATAACAAAACAGAAAAACCCATAACTTGGGAATGTTACTGAGACAAAGATTACATTGAATTGAGGCTTGTACAATCCTGTTATCAAAATAAAAAACCATCTTGAGAGTTGGAAGCAAACGTTTTGGAGACTTTCTACTTTCAATTTTAATTTTAAATGCAATGAATCGTTTTATATCTTTCACTTCTTGGTTTGCAAATATCAAGTGGAAATCGGAACATTTCTCTTTTTGAATTTTTTGCTAGGAAAAATACCGTAGTTTCACTCTTGGACTACGGTATGGAAGTTTACATTGTTGTAACTTAAATTTTTAAATCTTCTAGATATGCAGCTTGTACCATAGAACTATTTTTTCCCCATAACCATTAATATTAATTCATGATAATAGCGTTTAAACAAAACTATTTTAAAATGTATGTATATTATAGAAAATCCACAAGAAAAGTAACTATTTCCAAGGTATTTAAAAATAGTAACCCTTTTGTAATTGTTTCCCATCCATCACGAACCTTAATCCTCTTTAGTAAAACACAGCTACTTATAGCAGTTTTATCCTGTGACTGAATAAATTTGCCTCGCGTATATTTTGTCCGTTTCAATCTTCTTCAAACTGACAGAATAATTATACATACTCTGATCTATTACTGTGTTTATAAGTTACTCAGTTTCATCCACTTGAATTATTTAATAGAGTGTTCAGGGAGTCTATAAGCGATGTAATTACAAACTTTATGCTATGGACTATATTCAATTTTATATCAACATCAGTTTTGCACCCACACTTGGCTAATGTGGCTTTGACGTTGCTTTTGACATAGTAGCGCAAGATGGAGTGGAAGGTCTTTAGAATTGTGCAATGCCTCACTACCGGTGTGAAGTCCAAAGCGTGTTTCTTTTGAAATTTTATACGTAAACAAAAGTCAGTGTATGTGCAATTGATGATGCTGTTGCCGCTTTTTTCCTAATGCTGGGTTAATTTCACACAACCAGAAAAGTAGTTTTGTCATTTTCAATACTACAATCTCCAGTATTACTTACACGTAACACAGTTTAATTAAAAAGTTTTTGTTAATAGTGTTATCAATTTATTTTCTGCTTTGTATTCTTAATGGAAGTGAGTAGGTTTTAATACAAAACACATGCTTTAATCTTCCACATTTAATTTATTTCAAAAGCGCTTTCGCCGGTTAAGGCATCATGTCTAACTTGTTTGTATCAGTTTTTTAACTAAGAAAAAAATGAGAATAATGGAATAGTAATTGGTTGTATTTGTGAGAAATTGGGGCCGATGTGTTTGGCTTCGGAAAAAAACACATTAACAACTACATTGCAGGGTCGCTTCGTTTCGGATGATCAGAGTTGATGAGAAAGGGAGGGATTTACACGTGGTAGTGACCTCCGCTGCAATCGGTTTTGATCATCGAGCGATCGTGGAGTAGATCACCAATCAGTGATCGAATAGATGCTACTGCCACTGACGGAAATTTAAAGACAAGAAACGATGTGACAGTAAAATGGATTTATCTCTCACAGCCTTAAAATTTATGACAGTAGTGCCGCTTTTAAGCGCTATTTCTCATTTTCCGAATTTCCAACTTTGTGTTAGGAACCCAATGAAAAGGAACTATGCTTGTCCATTTAATTTCTCACTTTGATGGTATTATTTAATTTATATTGTTTAATTTTCCTAAGTTACTCAAACAGCAGCGAAAAGAGTTTTACACATTTAAATGTCACTGTCATGGTGATCTCATAGCCATCTCGATCAAAAGTGTTGATCAACATACAAAGAGATAAGTTTTCTCTAATTCCGGAAAATTTTAAAAATGCTAGAGATATTGTTCCCGCCCTTAAGGAAGGATTTCCCGCGGCATTATACAGGGATGAGTTTGATATGACGGTAAAAAACAAATTAACAGTGAGTGGTGTAGATTCACGTACCACCATAAACCCAACATTGTTTTTATCTTTTTTAATTTCTTAACCTATTGTCAACAATGCAAAATCATTTAACTTCTTTCAAAAACATTTGATCTGTTTTGACAAGACGATACCTACCAACATGCTACCAGATGTCGTTGACTGCTCAATCTCGTTTTGTCTCGCTTTAGACATATTTTCATCTATTATACACCTCAAAACTAAGCAACACTACTACTACTAAGCAACATACATATACCGCTGCATGGTATTGAAGAAGATCACTTACAATTTACTTTAAACTGTAGAATGTCTCAATATGTCATTCCTCCTAAATCAGATTTACTGCCAAAATAAGTGGAATTTAAATTTTTTAAGTGATGTTAGTTAAACATCTCTCACACCACGTCACTCCAGAACTGAAAGGAAATGAATTTTGCAGTCATTATAGAAATATCAGAAACCAAACTAACGAGGTGAGAAACGATAATAAGGTGTCTGATACAGCCAAAGCCGCAATCAAGCTACTTTGTTCTTGTTTCTGCAGTGAGAAGTTTTATCGATAAAGTGAGATAACGTGATTTTCTTATTCTCTTTCTGTACAGTGCCTCAAACTGCTGAGTGATTTTGGAAGACGTGCATTATGTTTTTATTTTTCAGAAACGAATCGCAACAGATAAGCTATGAATTTAAATTAAATTGCGTGCCTAATACTGAAAATCAACTAGAGAGTTTTAAAAGCATACTGAATGTTTATTGAGAAATAAAAATATAGAAAGTATCTTCCAAATTGTTAGGATTACTGTATTAATATTGCCTGCGATAAGGCTTTTTGGAAGCGTAATAACATAAAAATTATGCTGATAATATTTAGTAAACAGTGATTACTCAAATTATTACATTTAAATGTAATAGTTCCCAAAATGGTATGTTTCATAAGTGAAAAATTAGACATGTTTATAAAATTAACGAACAAGTCATGATTAATAAAACATACATTAACTCGAAATATTTGTAAAAGAATTCTAAAGGATGTCAATGAGCAATCCAGTTTGTAAAGGTAAAATCAATCTTAATTTTACGATACGAAGCTTCTGATTAAAGCCTATTGACAAAGAGATAAATTTATATTTTTTCATTCTTACATACAAAGTGTCGCTTCCCACAATCTCTCATCTAATATTATTATAAATGCGAAAGTGACTTTGTTTGTTTGTTTTGCTGTTACGGATAAAGTATTCCAATCCGTTGTAGTAAACTTGCACATACATTCATAACGTTCCCTGGATGCCTATTCTAATTTCACAAATCCCTCCGAACTACACCCTACTGGGATCTAAAGCAGCAAAAAATCCCATATTGGTTGTAAAGTTGTGTAATATGAATTGAAAGAACTTGTTCGTCTAATCAGCTGTTATGTTTTGTATTATGGCAGTACAACCATATGTTTTTCAATATGTAACCAATATTTTCCAATTTAATTGCATTTACAGAGTGACAAAGTAACAATACTTCTCATTTCAACGTCTTGGAAACAAGACACAAAAACAATTAGTTTATTTACTTATTAAACTGAATTCGGAATATATATATATATATATATATATATATATATATATAATATATATAATAATAATAACAATAATAATGATTTATTTTCTCAAAATACATTACAGAATTGTACAGAAACCATGTTTACATCCAATATTACCATAATATCTACTAATGTACAATAGAAATACAAATATAAAATATACGTTTCTAATAGAGAAAATAACTAACCTCCAAGGCAAAGCCTGTGTGGAGGAAATTAACACACAATTTTTTCCTAGAGTGATGGCTAAACCTTCTATTTAACATAAAATATATAGATCCAAACTTTAACTACTATATGTATAATACATTAACTAATATATAAATTTCACAAAGTTGTTACTAGTGGAAAATTAGGATCCTATAAGTTTCATATAATACAATTTAATTATGCAATAAGCCAACAAAGAGCATAAAATGTTACAGAAAAAGAAAAAGAATCTCAAAAGAATTTAAAAATGATTACTTAAAAGATTTCCTTGAAACTTAAACACAAACACACAAGAGGAATACAAAAAGTCCTTGAAATTTCCACATACAATTTCGTTATGACATACACAAAAAAATGAAAACAAATCCCAAATTGGCAACTTATTATAATATGGCATTGCTGTACATATACCTAATCTATTAATTAATTCTACTGCAACTTAAATACATGGAAAAAACACATGGTAAAATACAAACACATCACAACCGAACCAATTTACTATTTACTAGCAAAATAGAAAAATAAAAAGATATGTTACCTTTCTAGCTATTTACAAGTAATAATTCATCAACATTTTCTATGCTTAAAAGCCAAGACCTCAATCTAGAATTGAAGAAGGTTAAAGAGTTTGGGCATTACTAATTAAAATGGGTAATTGGTTAAAAATTCTTCGAGCTAGGAAGCTATAAGTTTTAGTAAAATAGGTATTAGCTGGTCTAAGCACATACACATCTCTTGCATTTCGTAATTTCGTCTTATACACATTCAAGTACGTATTGCTTCTACTACGATTAAAAAACAACCTTAGTAACTTTATAAACATACATATGTCTCAAGGGTAAAATTTTTAATTGACAAAATAACTGAAAGGTCGGATCTGTTTTGTTTCTTTTTTCAAAAATTAATCTGATGAATTGTTTTTGAGAAATAAATACTGTTTTAGTACTTGTTACATGAGTTTCCCCCCCAGCAAGAGATTCCGTACTCTAATCGGCTGTGTTGTACCAATGAAAAATACAACATTCTCAACAGATCATCATTACATATATTTCTTAGGAAAAAAAGCGCAGAAAATTATTAAGTTTTTGTTTTAGATTAAAAATATGGGTTTTCCATGTTAGTTCTGAATACAAAGTTAGACCTAAATACTTGACACTCTCTGCAGGTTTTACCTCTACACAGTTAGTACTGCACGTTCTAACAGCTGCAAATACAAGCAATGTATTTTGAAATAATTTTAATTGGAAAATCTACTTTTCCCCCGTAAATTAAAAATGTTTGTAATTTGTTTTTCGTAGGACTTAAAACCAAATTATTTTTTGTAAACCACCATTGAATAGCTTGCATATATAAATTAATATTTTCCTGAATATCACTCCACTTATCATCAATGTAACATAAAGCAGTATCATCTGCAAATGATGTGACTTGTCCATGAAATTTCTGCATTAAAAAGTTCATTTATATATATCAAGAAGAGAACTGCCCCTAACACCGATCCTTGTGGAACACCGTATTTAATTTTGCCCATTTCACTAAATACCCCATTTATTCTGACACAACTGTTTTCTATTTGATATATAACTCTCAAAACCATTTATAAATCACTCTCCCCTTAAACCACACTTGTATAGTTTAGTAAGCAAAATTTGATGATCTACCATGTCAAAAGCCTTTGTGATATCTATGAAAAGACCACAGACTTTTTTTCCATCATTAATACCTTCTGAGACTTTTCCCAAAAATTTTAAAAGCGCACTTTTCAGTAATCCATGCCTTGTCGAAACCCAAATTGATTATCACTGAAAAATTTAATTTTTTCAAGAAAAACTGGTCAATTGCTTCTTAATTAATTTTTCAATTATCTTGGAAAATGATGATAAAAAAGATATTGGCCTGTAGTTTCCACTTATCAGTTTGGAATCTTTCTTGTGAATAGGAATTACAACTGCTTCCTTCATTTTATCTGGAAAAAACGCCCGTTTCAAAACTTAGGTTAATTATGTATACTAATACATGAATAATTTTGTTAGAATATCTTTTAATTATTTGTGAGCTAATTCCCATCTATTCCTGGCGTTCCGTTTTTTAGTGAATTTTATTGCATTATATACATCTTGTTCTAAAACCGGATATAAGAACATTGTTCGAGTTGGAGATCTCTCTGTAAAATAGTTTTTCAAATTCATAGTATAAAAATTGTGAGGCTTATATTGTTTTGTACTAAGATTTATCAGCAACCGATTAAAAAAATAGTTATTAAACTCATTAGCGACGACATATGGATCATTTTCATAGGTGTTGTTAATATTTAACGCAATGTTGGAATTAGTGATGGATTTTTGTTCCAGTGATTTCATTTAAAACTTTCCACGTCTCTCTAGAGTTACCTTTGTTTGTTTCAAAAACTTCGGCGAAAATAATTATTTTTTAGCAATCGAATATCTAACTGTAGCTTGTTTTCTATATTCTTTGAAAATTTCGTTTAAGTAATTCATTATCAGGTTCCTTGTTAAGCCTTTTATGTAAAAGGTTTCTTATTTTAATACGCCTACAAGTAGATTTCATCGATCCATGGTTTTAGTTTAACTATTTTAGTGTTTTTATTTTTAATTAAATTCTTTGCTTTTATTCAATATATCTATGAAAAAATACTATAAAATGTGTCAAATGCATTTGATGCGTTCTGTTCATTATAAACTGCACTCCAGTTCAGCTTTATCAAGCAATGAATTTAGATAGTTTATGATTTACGCGATAAGAGGAGTTGGCCAGGTTGGCTATTTATCCATATTTCTGTCAGAACAATTAATTTTGGAACATTATTTAAAGTTGACAATTCAGCTAAAAATGTGTCGTAATTCGCCCTCAAACTCCTTATATTCTGGTGGATTAAAAACAAACCCAGAGTCTTTGTTTAACAAAAATCTATGTCTTCATAACATTGAGAACTACTTTGCATTTAATATAAAGAAAACAAAAACAGTACTTCTAAGAATGTAGCTAATAAGTAGTTTAAAACACAATAGCAACATAAAATAACTATAACATAACTAACATTTGAACAGAAAAAGTCCAATTACATTACTCACAGTTTTCACCAGGTCTGCTTGGCATGTCACAGTTGACACTGGGCCATTGTCCTTCTTTTCTTAAAAATATTTTTACACCCCTCACCCACAACCACTTGTAATGTTTCTGGAGCTTTACCTCTCTCGCCATGGCAAGCAATTTCCTTCTAGCCGGTGATAAGGATTCATTAATATACCAATTACATGGTATACTTTAAATAAAAATAAAAATTTAATAAATAAAAATTTTATTTTAGAATTGTAAATGGATAGGGAATAAAAAAGTAAATTTATATTGGTAATCCAGCGGATAAATTACACAGGCACAACGCGCTTGGAATCTGGTCTAGACCTGACTTGATGGCAGTGAATGCTAAACAATAGTCCAACAGTGGACTCAATCTTTTGTTAGGCGGCGAACCTGCGTTGAGAGTGATTCAAACAGGCCTGCAGGAACAGGAGACGTAGTCGGTGCAGGCCAAAGAAACCACGCTCTGCTTCCATTCCGAGTTGAGAAGCGATAGAGTAAAAGTCTTTAGTGCGAGTTTAAAAGTAGTGTCGGGCGTAGGATCCGTTTTGGTATAGATTATTTTTAATACCGAACTCCAAGACCTTCAACGACCAAAGAGCTAAGTACTTTTGACTGAATTATTAAATTTTTCTAAATTTGAAATTTGAAAATTTAAGAAGTGAATTAATTTGAAATTGGAAATTGCAAATTTGAAATTAACGATCAAATTCTGATTGAGTGTTGGACTAATATATATCTAAATTGTAAAGGAGTTATTTTATTTAAAGTCAAACGTAAAAATTTTAATTGAAATTATTAGGGATTCTAGTTAAAATTAAGAGCTGCCAAGTGCTGCACCATATCCAGTAGGAACTTTGTGAAAAATTCCTGTTTAGAACTGTTTAGATTTGAAAATTTGAGAATTTTATTTTAAAGAAGTTTTATAATTTTTATTTTATTAATTTTGAGAAGAAGCCTATTTATTTTATTTCATACAAATTTATTCAAGATTATTATTTTATTTTATATTTTATACACACGTATTTGGAGGACAGTGAGTCCATGTTTAAATCGAAAGTGCCTTGCCTAAGGAAGTAGTAATTTTAAACTATTGTGCAAAACATTTCATTTGGTGGAATACAAGGTTAATAAATTGAAATTTGGATTGATTTAATAAACCTGAATATTTCTAAAAAGGTGCAGTTTTTAATTTCCACCAGTAAGTCTACTTAAATTTTAATGAGTTCGAGAATATTTAAGGTCATCATAATAAAAACAAAAATTTTGTATATTAACATTTAGTATACAAATAAGGTGCGCCACTCTGCTATATTTCTGGTGAACCTTAATAAAATTGAAACTTAGTGGTTGTAAATTAATAGTATGGCCTTGGATACTGGAAAATTATAAAGTGTTTAATATTAAACTTTAAAGTGCGCCACTTAGGTGTGGCTTGTTAACCAAGAGGAATTGGACTATGAAAATTAGTTAAGAGGTGGTGGAAGTTGTCTCCTAAGTCGGCACTTAAGGTGATAGATTTAAGGAAAAAGTTACGGCCATTTAATAAGTCTTGATGTAAATAGTAAATTATTTGAACCTGAGTGGAAAGTCGCTTTTCAAGGTTGAGGAATGGGCAGCTTGTAAAATTAAGTTAGAAACCTGGGGTTCAACTATTAGGAGGACTAGACTGGAGGAAAATCCATTGAACAGGGACTATACCTTGGACATAGTTAGGTGGTTGAAACAATAAAATAAATCATTGGCAGCGCCGACTAAACTAACTTAAGTAAATTGTTTTAAAATCGAAAGAAAAAGATATAGCTAAACATGTTGAAAAAAACCGGAATAGTATATTAAGTGAATTGTTGTTAAAAATAAAAAAACCTAAAAATTGACAAGGAAACATCTGATAACTTGGTGCCAAGTTATCTGATTCCAATCTGGGAAATAGAAGGTACTGAGCAGACTGAAGAGGCTGGTAAAACCGGAAAGTGAAAGATAAGTCTGTTCTAAATATGAGAGATGATGTGTTTGTTTCGGGACGGCCACATTTAAGTTATAATAAACTACCGAACCCCATTGAGCGTTATTTGAAGGAGTTAAAAATCTGCGATGGATTAAATGTTCAAGAATTATTAGAATTCTTTAAAATAATCTTGAAACTTAAAAAGGAAACTAGAATGTACGGAAGAGGACATTATGGAGATTGCGAAATTTCACATAGTCAGGGAGCTCTTTTGTCGAAACTATTGGAAATAAAACAGGACATATGTCACGGTCAAATTAATGCTTGAAATATTATTGAATTATTTCGTGCCATATCATCAGCGTGAACTTTTGAAATTTGAAAAGGTGCACCGTCCCCAAAGATATAATGAAAGCTTATCCAACTACATTATAGACATTAAAAGGAAATCAGTAGAAGTACTTTGTTGTAATATAAATGAAAGGGATGTTTGTGGAATTATATTTAAGGTGGGAATTAATCCTGAAACCAGAAATAAACTAGTGTTTATGGGAAATCCGAGCACATATTTCCGAACTGGATGAGATGTGTATAAGGGCGAATAATGTAAAGGTTATGCTGACAACGTGAGGAAAACCAGGGAATAATTTGAATGTGAATAGGAAGTATAATGTAACCGGTTAACAGCAATCAGGGCGAGGCAAGAAACAATAACTTGTTTATAAATGTAATAGACCTGGTCATTATGCTTATCAGTGCCGGGAGGTAAACAGGAAACCTGTTGTAAACCAGCGGAGACCTATTGTAAACCACACTCCAGCTATAAACCCCGAAAATGTAGGTCATAATGTACAGGAGTCAAAAAACTAGTTAGTAGGGAAAGTTCGAACAATGAGTTAAGGAAGGGCGAACTTTCCCGGTTACCTAAAATTGTGCCAACAAAAATTCACATGAATTATCTGCTAAATTAAATCATACTTGGCAAAAGAAAAAATTCGGAAAATATCAGTTCATTGCCCAGCTTAGAAATAGATTTGGCAAGAATATATCATTAAATGTATTATTAGACTACTGGTAGTAGTATAAATATAATAAGTGATAGACTGTATTAACTATTATTAGAGAATAAGATTGTAAAGTGTTACCAGTTATCTAACCTGACATGTATGAGTGCTGAAAATAAAAAAATGTCCGTAATCGGCAGTGTAAATATAAAAAATAAAAATAGATATGTTCACCTGGAAAGTGGAATTTGTTATAGTGAAGGACTTAGCTCAAAAGGCAATTTTAGGAGCGAACTTTATAAAACATTCTGGTTTGTTAATTAGACTTTGAAAAATAATTGTTGTCGATTTGACTTTAATATAGAAAAGTGTATAAAATTTGTGCAAAATATTACAGTAGCGTGTATGAACACCAATCACACTTATAAAATAGGATGCGAAGAGGCCAGTAATGAAATAATAAAAATTATAAAGGAATTTCCAACGGTATTTACCGACAAAATTGGTAAAACTCTAGATTATGAGTATAAATTAAAAAGTTAAAGATCATGAACCCGTAAAACTTAGACCATATCCATTGAATCCACCTAAACAAATTAAAAATAAAAAAAATTATTGACGAATTATTGGAACAGGACATTATTCAACCAAGTGTGAGTCAGTACTCAAGTCCAGCCTTTTTAGTAGGTAAGGAAGATGGAAAATCGGAAAGATTAGTAGTTAATTACAAGGATTAAACAAGAAGTTGGGAAGAGTGAGTTATCCTATAGGCGACATGCACGAACTATAATTACCATTTGAAGGGAAACAATTATTACTCAGTAATAGACTTAACCAAAAGTTTTTATCAAATAAGTTTAGCGAAGGAAAGCCAGGAGTTAACTACGTTCTCGGTACCTTTCGGAAAGTTACAGCTTTAAACGACATTCCTTTTGGATTAATTAATTGGAAGTGCGGGGTATTGTCGTCATATATGAATAAAATCTTAGAGAATTGAGATTTACTTGCACTCTCGCCCTTTTGGACGATATTATTGTGTATTCGAAGACATTGGAGGAACATTATATGCATTTGAAACAAGTGTTAGAGTGTTTAAAGAAAAATAATCTTACTGTGAATCCGGAGAAAGTAAAATTTTGTTATAATGAAATTAAATTTCTGGGACACATTTGGTTTCCAAAGACACTATAAGAATGGACCCTGACCGTACACGGACGTTATTAGAATCTCCGAGGCCCCGGGACAAGAAAGGTATTGCGAGAATTCATAGGGATGACTAGTTATTTCTCTAAAATTTATTCCAAATTATGCGGATAAAAATAGCTCATCCACGTCAATGAAATGAGGAAGAAGTCGTCCAAATTGTGTGGGACCAAAAATGTCAGGAATCGTTTCGATAAAACTGAAACGAGCGGTTACCCGTCCCCCCGTGTTAGCCATCCCTGACTTCAACAAGGGAGTTCACAGTCTCAATGCGACGCGAGTGATAAGGCCCTCGGTTCCTGTTTATTACATGAAGCGGATAATGGACATTTAAAACCGGTGGCCTATTATTCGAGAAAATTTAATGAAAGTGAGGTGAAACTTACTACCTATCAAAAGGAAGCTTTGGCAGTTGTCTGTATCAATAAATAAATTCCGTAATTTCCTAGAAATGAGACCATTCAACTTAGTGACCGACAACTCAGCATTGGCTTGGGTGTTGTCCCACTTTCGTAAGTTAGGAAAATTAGGGCGCTTGGTGAGGTTATATTGTCTCTACCATTTAAAATTACGCATGTTAAAGGTGAGCGTAAGGTAATCAGAACCCAGTAGCGGACCTATTTATCTAGAATTATATTTCAAGATAGTGAAGTTGACCACAATTGTGTTACATGAACTAGAAAAAATTAGTGAATAAGGACAAGATGAATGATAACTCTATAAAAATGAACAATGAAACTGTAAATAATAAGGACTTAAGTAATAAGAGAGGAAACAGTGTCTATAAATAGTATAAGTACGATGCCTTTTAGCTTTATGCACTTAAAAACGCATCAGAAGCAGGATGTAAATATAACTAAAATTATGGAGGGTGTATTGAACTATACCAATAGTGATGTTTACAGTGTGGAAAAAGGGGTGTTATTTTATGTGAACAATAAAAACAATTCTAAAAGGATCTATTTACCTGAGCACTTATTCAAGGTTGTATACGAGTATTAACACACAACTCATTGTCTGGCTGTCACTTCGGCATTTTAAAAACACAACAGAAAATAAATGAAAGGTTTTTATCACCCTAAACTAAATGATTATGTGAAAAATAATGTAAAATGTTGTGAAGTGTGTTTGAAAGCAAAAAGTAGCAACTGGAGGGGACACAAGGACCTTTGAAACAGCAATCTGAGCAGTCCAATGCAGAAGTTATATATGGATATTTATGGGCCATTACCTGCGTCTTCCAATCGAATGCAATACATCCTGATAGCAGTAGATGACTTCACCAAATATAATTGGATAATGCCACTCAGGAAATGCACCTCAGGTAATGTAATTAATGCATTAGAAAATAATATTTTCAAAAATTTTTCTTTGCCTGAAGAATTCGTGACGGATAATGGAACATATTTTGTCAGCGAGGAATTCAAAAATTATTTGTTATAATTTGGGTATAAAACAAAGGACCATAATACCTTATACTCCTCAAGGAAATAAAAGTGAAAGGCAAATTCGAAATTTAAATCAAATTCTGACAGCTTATTATAATGACTGTAAAAAAGAATTGGGACAAGGATTTGTACCATGTGCAAATGGCCCTAAATACTTGTCACAATGAAAGCATAAAGTCCGTCTGCATTTGAATTGATGTTCATTCAGTTTCAAAGCAAATGATGGTTTGTCACTAAAAAGGCAAATTAAAGATATTTTGTGATGAAAAATGGAGCAAAGATAAGAATGCAAAGATGGTTGAAGCTATTCAATATTTAAAAAGACAAAATGGAGCTGAATTCGAGAAGAAACCGATACAACCGAAATCACAGGCAATTAAAAAATGTATGAATGTAGTCTATTGTAGAATTACAAATCAGCGATATAAAGCTAGATCTGAAATATGAAGGACCATTCAGAATAATTTCAAATTATTAGCTCCAACTCATATGTGGTTCAAAATTTAAAAGAATTGAATGAGTTCCGTAGAATACACTTGCAGGATGTGAAACCCAACTGGGGAAAGAAGAATGCATATTTAAATATAACAAAACAAAATAATTACCGAGGGGGTAAATAATTTGAATTACAAAAAAAAATTATAAAAAGGAACTGATTAAAAATTATGACGAATTAAATTAGTTGTAAGAATGAAGAAAAACTATATTAGATGTACACTGTATTGTATGTATGTTTGATTTGAGAAATTTCAGTGACAAGGAAGATTAAATTAAAATATAGCGAAACAATTGAGGAAATTCTACAGCCCTGTTAAATTGTAAATAATTAACTTGAATTGTAATGTTGTAAAAATGTATTTTAAAACTTGAAGAAACCTCAAGAGGAATAAAAAAGTTTATGATTTAGATAAAAGGGCACAGGTGAAGTACACAGTTGCGATAACTACATGGTTTGGGAGAGGAGGAGTGTATTAAACCAATTCACAGTATTTATATTTTTCTGAATAATGCACAAATCCGAAACTCATGGTTCCGTAATTAATCTTATTAACATGTGTTATTTATGTTTGTATGTAAATTAATAATTAACACGAATGTTGGGAATATTAATTTAAACTTGTTAGTTTTCGATAAAAATTTATGCCAAGGAGGGAGGGGAACAGAAGAAAAAAAGACTGTTATTTTCTATGATAAAGAATGGTATAGGTAAAAATAATAAAATAAGAACTGACACCACCCCCGTCCTGGGGATATGTTTTTAATTCTATATGAAGCTGCATCAACCAGTGAATGGGCGAGCCAACACACACAGCCGTGCAGGGCAAAGGTTCCCAGGGACGACCCTCAACTGATAACAGACCGAACCTGCTATAAACATCCCACAACAACCAATCACCGTCTTCCTCGTTCGAACCCATTGTGAAGGATTATCTGGATGGACTATCTTTTATGGTAGGACTTAGAAATTGTAAAAAGGTAGGTTGGGCAATTGGACTCTTAATACTTGCCGTAGTTTAGGTCAAGGTTTTCTATTGGGGAACTTAATTGTTTAAGTTTTCAAAAACAATCTAATAATGTATGGACTCTTTTAAAAATGAATTTATAATAATTAACGCTTGGTTAAAATAACTTTGACAACTAGTATGCTGCCACTTCTTACAACTATTTATCAAAAATAAATTAAAACAAATATTATAAATAAAAAAAAAGTTTTGTAGATTTGACGATGCATGTTAAGGCTAGGTGGAAATACAATTTCATAAAGGATGTGAGATAAATTTCTTAGATTTAAGTATTAAACTTGGCAGATACCAAGCGCTTTAAGGGGGGTGTGTATACCAATTACATGGTATAACTTTAAATAAAAATAAAAATTTAATAAATAAAATTTTATTTTAGAATTGTAAATGGATAGGGAATAAAAAAGTAAATTTATATTGTAATCCAGCGGCAGGCACAACGCGCTTGGAATCTGGTCTAGACCTGACTTGATGGCAGTGAATGCTAAACAATAGTCTACAGTGGACTCAATCTTTTGTTAGGCGGCGAACCTGCGTTGAGAGTGATTCAAACAGGCCTGCAGGAACAGGAGCGTAGTCGGTGCAGGCCAAGAAACCACGCTCTGCTTCCATTCCGAGTTGAGAAGCGATAGAGTAAAGTCTTTAGAGTGCGAGTTTAAAAGTAGTGTCGGGCGTAGGATCCGTTGGTATAGATTATTTTAATACCGAACTCCAAGACCTTCACGACCAAAGAGCTAAGTACTTTTGACTGAATTATTAAATTTTTCTAAATTTGAAATTTGAAAATTTAAGAGTGAATTAATTTGAAATTGGAATTGAAATTTGAAATTAACGATCAAATTCTGTTGAGTGTGGACTAATATATATCTAAATTGTAAAGGAGTTATTTATTTAAAGTCAAAACGAAAAATTTAATTGAAATATAGGGATTCTAGTTAAAATTAAGAGCTGCAAGTGCTGCACCATATCCTGTAGGAACTTGTGAAAAATTCCTGTTGAGAACTGTTTTAGATTTGTTTGAGAATTTTATTTTAAAGAAGTTTATAATTTTTATTTTATTAATTTTGAGAAGAAGCCTATTTATTTTATTTTCATACAAATTTATTCAAGATTATTATTTTATTTTATATTTTATACACACGTATTTGGAGGACAGTGAGTCCATGTTAAATCGAAAGTGCCTTGCCTAAGGAAGTAGTAATTTTAAACTATTGTGCAAAACATTTCATTGGTGGAATACAAGGTTAATAATTGAAATTTGGATTGATTTAATAAACCTGAATATTTCTAAATAGGTGCAGTTTTAAATTTCCACCAGTATCTACTTAAATTTTATGAGTTCGAGAATATTTAAGGTCATCATAATAAAAACAAAAAAAATTGTATATTAACATAGACTGGGATATCTGACTGCATTCCCAGATGCCTAGTAGAAAGCTTCTTCCCTTTCCTCTTTTGCAACATATTTTCAGCATCTATTTTCTCACAAACTTAATTATGATACCTGGGGGCCTGTCTGAACCTGGCCTTTTGCGTAACAAATGACAGTTTTTCAATCATTTGGTCAGTCATCTCCATACAAGAGCTTGGCCTATCAGATTTTACATGATCCATAACATCATTATCAGTTTCAGGTATCCCATGAATCTGAACACAGTTTTTTCTGGTTGCAAACTTTACAATTGGACATTGTAGGTTAGCTTGTATAGGTTAGGTTTATAGGTTAGGTTTGTACGGCACAAGCAGGTTATGTGATTTACACAAGTTGAAAGTATCTTTCACTTCAAAAACTTCAAAATACTTAGATATAGGCTCCTAAAGCTATTATTACTCACTAATGTATCATTAAAATGTAATATATCCACAACAAAACATTAAAGTTTGGAAGAGCCAAATCACAGTACGTCTTGCACTGCTCAGCCACTGCCATCTGTGTTGATATATATGTAAGACATTGGAATTTGGTTTCCTTAGACATCGTGGGGTGGTATATTTACATTAGCTGAGGGTAAAAACGGAGGGACTGTGCATTAGCTTGATTCAACGAACCATTCTCTCCGTGACTACAGTTTGTGAGAGGAAAACAAGCGAGGACAGTGAGTCCTTGATTATAGCAATCGGAATCACAAAGCAATATACGAGACGTTAAATACAGTTTTTAAGACAGGAAATCGTCGAGGGGATATAGCATCCATTTCTCAATGATGATGTATACGATACTGATAAGGTATAAAAAATAATGAAAACAATTACTAGACTGGAAAGAGGAAATAGCATGAAATATAACGAACATGAATTGGGAGTCTAAAACATGTACTTTTACTGCATCACGTGTAATCATTACTTGAATAAAAACTGACATAATGTAAGTATTGAAATTTGCTTAACCCTTTTTCCTACTAGTCATGAACACGGAAATCGGCCTTCCTGGTGCACGATTCATTTCACTATAAAAATATCATAGTACCCTATTGTACTACATCACAAGTTCTTTCACTAAGAAAGCTACAGAATTCGACTTTGGGGTTCCTTTACATTGATCAAAAATAGTTCAAAATGTTACTGAAGTCATGTTATTGTCAAGTATGTTTATCATCGACCCATGGAAGATATATAAATCGTTGGCCTATTGGTTAATAGGTCAATAAAAATATATTGTAAATATATATATATATATATATATATATATATATATATATATATCTTTCTTTTCAGACGAGGAGAAGTAATGAATTAAAATACTCATACAAGTGATCAAGGCTTTCTTGTACTGGAAGTAATGTTTTTAAAATAGGTATTCATAAATGTAGCTAGTTATTTGTTAAGGAAAAAACAAACTATTTAATAAATAAAGAGATAAAAATAATAATATGAGAAGCATTAATTATATTAGTATCAATGCTTTCTTAAATACCGTATCAATCTATCAAAGTTGCACGCAAATGAAAAAAGAATTAAAATCATGGGTTTTGAAATATTGTAGTAAAAAAATGTTTTTTTAAACCTAATAAATATAATAATACATTTTTTTGTGTACTTTTCCCTTATGGTGGATTCTTTTCTAAATATATTAGAACTCAAAAGTTTTTAAAACTGTGATGCTCTGAAGTAAAAAAATTCCCATGATATATATGTGATTTATGAGTGTAACAGCACCCCATGAAGAACCAAACCAACGTCATCCACTCTCTTAGAAGTTTGGGTATAATTGGCTACAGGTTGCTTTATTGCGATTTTATTCATAATGCCTTCCATTCTATCTGCTATGAAAATTGTGTAATGACAGAGCCCTCTTAAAAAGATAGATTAATTTATAAAATCATACGATAAATTTCTTTAAAATTTATATAGGGTAGTTGTATTTATTATCATGAATATGTAGATATACACGTGGTCCGTGATATCAAAATAAATCACCGACCAACAAGTTCCACCAAATAAAATACGGTTTCCTTATTGTATTTATATGAATTAAAATCCATGTGTACCTACTAAAAATGATGCAGGAAAGTTGTTAACAGAGAAAAATTCCCCTGGAGCTCCAAGTATTTTGTCCAAAAAAGCCCAATAACTATATACGTTCGATTTATTACCAAATTTGACTAATTTTACCGATTTCTGAAACCTCCATAACATTTTGATGGTTTGACTTTTATAAGAGATGCCCTAGATTACAAAATATATTGTAATATTGCTGATTAGGAAATTCTAATTTTCTTATCAGGTGACTAGTTACTACCTAAAAATATGTTCTATGTAATACAATAAATGTTATAATTTTATTTATGCTTTTCCTAAATTACGTTCAATATAATCCTGAATATAAATAATCCACACACGGACCAGTGGCCATGATTTCTTGATATTTAGATAATTAAGGCTAAGGTCCTTGGGGACCTGACTTTCCCTTTCTAAAAATGCCTAAACATGCTTATATATTGCTGTTTATCAATAACACTAATATTTTCCTGGTTGAGTTATCAGAGGTGGACGTCATTGACAGTGGATTTTGCTTAGTTTAGTGTATACGTGTATAATTCGGTCAATACTAGCATACTGATGAATTGAGTTGTTATGGAACATGAGGTGAAATTGTATTGAAGCAAGAGTCATTTTGCATAACTCGCGCCGAGATTGTGTTGTAAACAAACGTGAAATGAAGTTACAGAGAATTGAAAGCGTTCAAACCCTGGGTGTTGGAAATGGTAGTGACCGGTGTTCCCTTTTTATTTGTTTTATTTTTATTATTTTATTGCTACCTATTTGTAATTAATCAACCATTTGAACAGTTAAAATACATAAATAAACACGTAAAATACAATGTTGGCAATAAAACATGTAGTGATGGGAAATAAAGGGTGTTTTATATTTAAGTAGCAGCAAGAAGGTAATGTCAACACGCAGTTCAGGAGAAAAGTTCGGTGATGACTCAATTGAATCGAGTCCATGACTGTAATGAGAAGAAACCAGTATGTCTGTAGACCTAATTACCCAGGCTATGGATTTTGGCTATCGTGTTGATTTCGAAATAATGATAATGTGTATTTGAGTTCGTATAAATTCCAAAATATTGTTTAAAATATAAATTTATAATTTATTTAATTGTATAAATGTATAAATGTAAATTTATTTAATTTAAATTGGACAGAACACGGTGATAAAAACTAATGCTGTAAATTTACAAATACAATAACACTGTTCTATTTAGTAAAAGATATTTAAAAAAGAGAAGTAGAAAAAATGGTAACATCTGCCTCTACAGGCAGAAGTTCTAAGTGACTTCAAATCAATAAGTTCTAGGTGGTTCTAGAGAAACCTAAAATACAAACTTTGATATTAGAACTAGCATATCACTCTGTTATCAATTTTAATTTAGTAACATTATCCTTGCTTTATCGATAGGCGCTTATGTCAAGTGGCCATAAATGTAACGGGAAATTCACTAAATAAATACTTTTGTAAACAAATTGAGCATAATCTATGACATTTTAACATACGGAACCAGTAGAAAATGCAGATTTGAAATTGAAAATAAATTAAAATATTCTTTTTTGTACAGGCACAGTGGGGATGAACTATATATTGAAATCTTTGATGAAACTTCAGCTAGTCTTAAGTCCACGCACGACACGTGGTGTGGTAGACTCCTAAATTGTGTTTATAATAGCAACCCAAACATAGTTATCAATATCGCACAGTAACATGACACAAAATTGAGCTATGAGTAAAAGTGTATGATAAGTTTTTATAATACCAAATATATACATTGCTATAGAGTACGGTTGTTTTCACTTGTAATAAATAAATAAAAAATAATATAATTGAACTAAAAAGTATTAATCCTTTAAAACCATTGAATTGAGTGCTATAAGAAGTATATATAATACTGTATAGGAGATGTTGAAAGCAATAATCCATAATTTCTAGGGAATGACGCTGATATCTTATTACCTGCCTCCTTATTACGACAAACTTCTAAAGTTTCAACTAATTTATGAATGTTACATAACTTAACAAGAAGAAAGTGATTTAATAAATATAGGTTATCTTCGTTATATTTTGGATTTATATTTTACAATTTATGTAACGCCAATTAAATAATTATGAAGTCAAAAAGTGCCATAATATCCAATTCCTTCTATTGAAATTAGCCAAAACCTTGACATCTAATTATAAATTTAAATAGTACTAAATCTACATACAAAAACAATACAGTCAAATATTTCATTCATCAATAATTTATTATTATTTACCAAGTAAATACAAAGAATAAATAATCTTTTATGTATTAATACTCGTATACATGGTACAATATTACGTTATAAAATGAGAGACTATAGTAAAACTTTATACTCTAGGAACACGATCATTGTTTCCAAAGATAGTACTTGTGATAATTGTGCACATAACAAAAAATGGTTTCATAAGTTTTAATAAAATACGTAATGTACTATGCTGTTTTGTTTTTTTATAAAAACATTGTACAATGGTTTATATTAGATCATTTATTGTAATTATTTAATGACTTATGTAAATTAAACAAACATGGATAAACGTCACTAATAAACATCTATTACATTGTGTACGTTTTTAAAACAATCTATTTATTTAATTTAAAAAGATTTTAATAATATAGTGAAGATAAATTACTGTAAGATGAAGTGATACTACTATGTTTTTATATTTTAAATTGGTTTAAAGATCGTCTAAAGTGAATTTTATTTATTTAATTAAGATAAATATAGTGAAGTTATTAATAAGTTTACAAATATTAAAGAATTATTTAATTGTTAACTTTATATTTTGTAATTCTGCTTTTTTATGTCAAATATGTTCATTCAAATGCCTCCCACACACTCCATCTTATCATTAGTATAAAAATTAATTATACTTTACCTCTCTAAAACTAACTCAAAAACATCTATATTGTCTTAGATAAAACATGTTTTTAGTATGCCCAAGGTAAAGGCTGACCATTGGAAGAAACACCCATATCCGCACTATATAAATGACTCTCAATGTCACCATGAGAAGCCTGAGTGTGGAAAATTATAAACGTTGCTCTTCTTGTTCGGTAATTATCTCTTCGGAATAGTAATGTGTGCTTCTTACTTCTGCATAAGGTAACTGTCCACCAGCATATATCAACAATTCCACATGAATAAGTGCTAGCAGACTTTTTCACATAAGACACATTTGGCCTTCTTCCAGGCTGATCATATTGACCAAATCAATAAATAGTAATCTTGTGAGCGTTTGGAAAATATATGAAGCTTAATTTATTTTCTTTGCCTAGGGCGCAGTGTTCCTGACACGGCGGTTATCGCAAGATAACACAGTGGAACAATATCGAATGTCTGCCATTTTTCAAGCAGTCGCCTACCCGACCACCGATGATGGTTTGGAAGTGTAGATGAAGCCAACTTACAATAACATCTTTAGAAATTTTAGTTATAAAAGCAAAGTTAGCTCCGAATGGCCATTTAAATCTAAGAAACTACTCATAAAGAATTACAACTTAAATAAAAAGGAAGTTTGTCTCACAAAAACCATGAAACCAGTTTACTCAACATATATTTTTCGTCATTATTTTATAAAGACAATACTGCAGAAAAACTCTCACAGTATCACGTGAGCGGAAGACGGAGCTCCCTTGCGATGATTACGTCACCAATCAGTCCATCATTGGACGCCTCAAAACAGCAGATTGTCCAAAGGCCCTTGTACTATAAAACCACTGAAAAGTTGAGGGTCGTATGTGGGTTCAACTCGCCAGACTTAAGAATCAATAATATCGCCAAAACCATGTAACATCACACGGACCTTTTACCGAACCTAAAAGTCTGATGTGAAGATTGGTGGGTACAACTAGGTGATAGTCCAGTTCAAAAACTGATCGGGATAAAGTTTGGAGTGATGTTATAGGGCACAGTCTGATAGTCCACAAAGATTTGCAGACTGACAGAAGATGAACAGAGACATATTCTCGTGCGAAAAGTCCGAAGCTCTAAGTAGGGCCTGGCCTTGATTTATTTGACAGAAATATAATTTAGGGCATTCAGGTTGTGACAGCAGCGACGGCTACAAAAAAAACAGCTTTGGGAGGGCAAGGTGAAAATAAAGAAGCAAATTGTTAAAAGAATTTATAAACCAGCATTGGAACGAACTCTCCCTATATTTTGTTATTTCGAAACGATGATTAAAATAGATTTTGATTAAATAAACACATTGTTTAAATACCGGTAGATTTTGCATGTGTTGCAATCCCAACTCGCAAGAAAAAATGTATTAAATTTGCTTTAATTGGTAACCCAAGTGATAGTATAATAATCAATATTACATATGCTGGGGAGATATTCTTCATTAGTTTAGTTTTCCATAAGATACAGTATTAAAAACTAGTTCATATCAATACACAGAATAATAAACACGTCACATAAAATAAAGGTTGAATAACAGAACCATAATTACAATAGATACACACACAAAAATTAGTGAGATTATGGTTTTTGATAAAAAATAGTTCTCTGTTTCTTTTGTGCCATGTTATTATTATGATAATTACCCCAGTGATCCAACTCTTTTATTTTTTTTCAAACACAAGCGACACGATGTTGTTTGGCACGACTTCAACCTGGTAAATCAAGATATTGTTTACCTTTCACCTAAATTCTCAACATGGAGTTCGATGATGGTGACCATGCGATTTGGCTAAGCTTCAGTGAACATTTTTTCATTGGTCTTCCTTATGTTCGTAGCCATGAAGGCAACGAGAGCAATTGCAGAATAAATACATTTGTGAACCAAATCGTGTATGCAGAGTGTATATATTGTAACACACATTGATTGTAATGGTTTTTGTTAGGATAGTTTAATTTGGACCCCCGCAGGCAATGGTGTTGAACCTAGCGTAGAGCCGCAGAAATGTACACTTTTGGAAATAAACCTTTTCAGATTCAATTCTACACACCACACAAACACACACACCAACACACACGCCACACATATATAAATATCATATATACTAAATGATATATATAAATATATATATATATAATGCAGTATATATTAGGTATCTGTGTTTAAACCGTGATTAGGAACATATTTGCAAATCGTGCACATCATTGTTAAACCTCACATTAAATTACTAAACAATAAACTACTGGCTATAACCACTACGTAAGATGACGACAAGCTTTTTTACATTGATACTCACAAACGTTAATTCATACATTATAACGTTACTACAGTAAATTTTATAAGAGAAGAATTTTTTTAATGTAAATTTCTAATGTTAAAAAAAAATTTCACAAAGGGGGGTCTTTA
>NW_025785290.1:0-24533 GCF_021130785.1 Homalodisca vitripennis
ATCTAATAAGGGAGGGGAGTATTACATGGTGGAAGGGCTACAATCTGTCCAAGGACTGGCCCTCTAGTACCATGTAATGCTCTAACCTGGGTGCGCATAACAGTGTCACTGCAGCCATTGCTGTTGGTTCTGGTAACAGTGGTGAATGCACGGGCAACTGTTTTAAGCACAGGCAGTCCCAATCCCTGCCAAGGTTGGTCATTTTAAATTCTTAAATTAAAATTTTATAGATTTATATTACGTTTCCTTCTCTATATAGATCGGGAAGTTCTATCTCATATACATAGAAATTAAATTCATAACTATTTCAATATTTATTCGTGTTTAACCTTTTTTAACATAATCTTAATTAAAAGGTTAGTCCAATGTTTAGCATTCGTCTTAAAATGTTTTAACCTAGGGAACGAGAAATTCATATCATATCCTAATATTATATCAAACTTATTTATAATAATATTGATACGTCTCTCAAGTCAGCACACTGTGCACTTGAAAGACTGGGTGGAATTTGATCAAAATCCTTCGTCAGACGTAACAACATTATATATGGGGTAATCACTATATTAATATTACTTAAATTGCAACCGAGAATAGAATAAAATTGCCTTTAAATATCAACCTCTTTGAAACATAAAATGCTCTTTTCTTGTTTAAATCTACACTGACTACAATAATACTTAAACATTACGTAATCTGAAACAATTAACGCTATAAACCAAGTACAGTAAAAGCCCGCTAATTCGGCACTTTCGGGGATCGAAGTGTTCCGGATTATTGAAAATTCCGGATTACCGAGCGTCATATGAAAATGCCGGAAAATTCGGTTTTTAGCCGCTAAAATCGTATCAACACTAAAGTAAAAGGAGTGAAATCAATTGATATTAACTCAGAAAAGCTGAAAACTCAGCCAAAATACAATCACTCTTTAAAAATAGTGGCTGGTTTTTCAGTCCCAAAGAGATAATGTACAGTAGCTTGATTTTACTTTTTCTACTTTAGCGATGATAGCGGGCTAAAAATCGTCGTCTAAGTTTCAGAGTGTGGCTTTAAAAAAATCACTCTTTACGTGTAAACAATTAAAGAATTTACTAAGGAGATAAATAAAATTAAACAAACATTAGTTTGAACACAAAATGAACATTTAATGCCTAGAAAAACATTTCTAAACCTAGGTTAACTTAGATGTAGGCTAACTAGTGCGTAAATTATGTAATAAATATTATGGTAAACATAATTTTTGTGTACAGTATTTTATTTGAAAAAAGACCTAATGTCTTTTTGTTTTTTTGTAATCATGTTTCTTCTTTAAAAAGTCATTTTCTCAGAACATATAAATTTACAAGCTCTGAAGCATTTGTAGGAGCTGCTGCGTTCGGCCAAATCGTATAAACGTGTCGATAGTGGCACTTGCTTCACTCCACGTAGGCACGGGTGTTGGATCATCATCTGCCCCCTCTTCACCATCTGATTCGGACTCCACAGGATGAGGCTCTGACTGAGGTCCAAGTACACTTTTGATGAGCAGTTCATCCGTAATTTCTTCTTCAACTGGCTCGTCGCAATCAATGTGTATCCACTCCAAGATTTCTTCTTGTGGCACTTTCCTTATTTCGTTCTTGGGAACTGTGGGCCACCAAGTCCAGTATTGCTTCATTGTCGACTGAAACAGCAATGCCCTCTTCTTGGTAGGCAGCTGGCCATAGTTTTCGCCAAGATTTCTGTAGAGTGGTGGGCTTGACCTTTTTCCATGCCAAGGCGATTCCGAAAATTGCGTCTTTTATGTTGAATTTTTTCTGAAAATCAACCACCATACACTCTGAGTTTATCAGGCCTTGAAGAAAAGACGCTCTGTAAAAACATTTAAAGTTCTGAATCACTCCTTGATCCATTGGCTGAATCAAGGACGTGACATTTGCCGGGAGGTATGCGGTAAAAATATTTCCCGATATTTAACTCAGACGCTGCAGGGTGAGCTCTGCAATTGTCTAGGATGAGCACAACCTTGCTGTCTTTCAGGTAAGCCAAGGTTTTTCAGATTGTCTTTTACAGATGGGACGAAGTGGTGGAAAAACCAATTTCTAAATAAATCGGAGTTCATCCACGCATTGGATTGAGCATCGTATATTACGGGTAGGTGGGTAATGCCTTTCAGAGGTCTTGGCTTTTTTGCTTTTCCGATGACGAAAGGCGTCAACATGTGGTCCCCTGAGGCATTGCCACATAGCAAAATTGTCAAACGGTCTTTGTTTTTTTTAAAGCCTTTGGCACATTTCTCATCCCCTGCTGCCAAAGTCGAATTTAGGCAAACAACGCCAAAGTAGGCCAGTTTCAATCAGCGTTGTAAATCCGGCATGCTAACAAATCGTAGTCTTCAACTAGATTTTCAAATTCAGCTTTATATTCTTCAAGCCGCATTTTGGTCGGCTGATCGGAGCTCCCCAGCTACATCAAGCTTCCGTATTCCGTGTCGATTTTTAAAATCGGTGGCAGCCAACCATCAGAAAAGGCACATTCTTTCTCATCTATTTTTAATTCCTCACGGAACTGTTTAGCTTTTTCCATGATCATGGGCCCAGTCACAGGCTTCCCTTCAGACCGCTTAGCGCTAAACCATTTGAATAAAATTTCGTCAAGGTCGTCAAGTTTAGGTTTTTTTAAAGTTTGTCGAGACTGCATGTCTTTGACATTTGTAGTTTGAGACTTAAATAAAAGTAACTTTTCTTTATTCTTCTTGATGTCATACATTGTTGATGAACCAATGTTGAATTCTTCCATTACCTTCATTCTACTCTCACCTTTTTCTACACGTCCTTATAATTTCTAGCTTTTGTTGAATGGTAAGTGTGACATGCTTACGTTTGTTTATTTCCAACTTTGCTGGTGGATGAGCCCGGCTTGGAAAACATAGGGCACAACTTTGAGAAAGTTAAAACACAATATGAACGAGCACAACACTCACCGACTGCACTCGAGTACGAACTGACAGTGACTGAGACTGAGGCAGACGCTAGACGCTAGACAAACACGTAACGGCGGACCGGCAAGTGGCCCTGAAACCCCCTCACACACAGCTGCTGCGTCACATACAATCCCTTCCGACTGAGCACGAACCTTTCCGAGCGCTCCTTGCGAAACTTTACGTTTCACCACTGCGGTTAAAATATCTCATTTACGCGATACGGTGCCGGATGAATGAAAGTGCCGAACCATTGGATGCCGGATTAGCGGGCTTTTACTGTAATTATACTGTAAAGTTCAACTAGTCTCAGTGAGAATGTACGGATCTACATTATTCTCTTGTTGAGGAAGTGCATATTATCAGCGGTAGATTGCAGCACACGCGGCGTAACCTACATATATCAATAATTATTAACCAATCTAATAAGGGAGCGGGGTATTACATGTTAGAATGGCGACTACCTGCTCAAGGACTGGCCCAAGTAATATGTAATGCTCTAACCTGGGTGCTTTATAACAGCGTCATTGCAGCCATTGCTTTTTGGTTCTAGTAACAGTGGTGAATGCAAGGCAACTGTTTTTAAGCACAGGCAGTCCCCAATCCCTGCCAAGGTTGGTCATTTTCAAAACTTAAATTAACATTTTAATACATTTATTTGACATTCTCTTCTCTATATACAATCGGAAAAGTCCTATCTCATATACATAGAAAACTAAATTCGTAAACTATTTTAATATTTAGTCGTATTTAACCTATTTTATCATAAACTTAACTAAATGGTTAATCCAATATTTAGCATTCGTCTTAACGTTTTACATCTAGGGAACGTGAAATTCATATCACATCCTAATATTATATCAAACTTATTTATAATAATATTTCTACATCTCTCAAGTCAGCACATTGTGCAATTGAGTGATTTGGTACAAGCATTGCAGAAATTTGAGTCAAATCGAAGAAAGTATGGAGTAACCTATATGTATTTATTACTTACATTAAAAGCGAGAATAGAGTACATTTCCATTTAAAATCATGCGGTCTTTCATAAAAAAATAATTTTCTCTTGTATAAATGTACTCAAACTTTAATAATAGTTTTAAAAATATATAAAAACAATAATATGGCAACATTAGAACGCTGTTATCAAATATTTATACTTTAAAGTTCAATACGTCTTATTGAGAATTTACGGATCTACATATCTTCTCTTGTCGAGGAAGTGCATGTTGTCTGTGGTAGATATGCAGCACACGTGACGTAACCCACATATATAAATTAACCAATCTAATAAGGGAGGGGAGTATTACATCGTAAAAGAGTGACGACCCTGCCCAAGGACTGGCCCTTGTACCATGGAATGCTCTAACCTGGGTGCTTATAACAGCGTCATTGCAGCCATTGCTCTTGGTTCTAGTAAACAGTGGTGAATGCAAGGCAATCTGTTTTAAGCACAGGCAGTCCTAATCCCTGCCAAGGTTGATCATTTTAAATACTTAAATTATCATTTTAATACATTTATTTGACATTCTTTTCTCTATAATGGGATCGGAAAGTTCCATCTCATATACATTTCCTTCGTGACGTATTTTCCCGTCTGCATATTATTATCTGATTCTGATTTTGAAAATTTATTTCTGTTACTGACGATTAGATTTTTTCAATATATCGTTTTTTATGGTGTTGTAGACTTTATTCTGGGTATTCTTTTGGTCTTGGTTTACTTATTCAAACTTTTACTTTGCTTTCACAGGTAATTTGCTTTAAAATTGATGGGCAGAAACAATTTCAATTTGCAAAAGATAAAAGATTCATCTGACTAAAGCAAAACCAAAACCAAACAGCAGTTGTTTTCACAAAATATTTTTGTAACTACTAAAGTAACATCTAACTGTTCTGAACAAAGAGTGTCTACCTAAGTGACTGGACTTCAATAACATAAACGTGCCTATGGAAAACGTGCTATGGAACAAATGTTACAGTATTGTTTTAATGTAACAGATTATGTTATTGTTTTTGGATTTTTTTAAATGACAGTTTTTTATGTGGGGTTTAATGTCTTTTGAGGCTACGAAATATTTTTCACTTAATATAATATATACTTAGTTTTCCAATAAATATTTGTAGTCACACAGAGATCCAGTGGACTCAACACACGTTATATGACGCATTACTTCAGAGACAATAAAAAACTTTAAATCGTTTGCAAAGGAATAATGTAATAAATAGAAACTTTTGTTCATTAAAGGAATTAAAGTAAGGCCGTATTAAAAATCACTGATAATTGTAACTTTCTCACGTTAAAATTTAGTTTATTTCAAACTTGCCGACTCGTTAAAACATAATATCACTTATTATGTCCTTTTGATAATCAGACATTTTACTCAGTTCGAAATAGAGAACAAATCTAAAAGTAGTTTTTTAGAATCTTACAAGTAGTATACTAAGGTGAGTCTCCCTTTATATGAAATATATTATGTAACCTCGTTGGATCAAATGGTTTCTAGACTTGAACTCTGAACTAAACATGAACTCATATTGAACTGGAATTTTAATTAACTGTATAATAGCTTTGCCTATCAATCAGGGGGATATATCGATAACAAATTAAACTGCTGACTTGAAGTGCGTTTCCTTGACTGGATATACCTCGTTCTAATTTTAGAGAAGCCGTTTCCGTTATATAATTATAATATTTAAGTATTAGGATTTTTTTTATTTACTTGTTTATTGTATACTTTTAAATTCTGTTATAGAAAGAAACACCAAGAGCTCAATTATTATTCATTACCATACTAATATTGCTTAGTCAGTTACAAAAGAATATACAAAAGATTGCACCAAAGACTTTCTCCATAGTGTTTTTTTTTTTCTTTTTTTTTCTTTTTTTTTAACAATGGCAGACATAGTTTAGCACGCAATTAACTTATACGTCACAAGCCTTGCCTATTGCCTAAAATTCCAACAGTGTCTGTTGCGGAGCATACAGTGAAACTTTGTATAAGTACATGCAAGTAGAGTTTCTAAAAATTACCGAAGTGAAAGTACAAATAAATGTTTTGCTACTGTATAAATACAAAGTTGAGCAGAATTAAAACCAATAACTAAAAAATGAATTTAGCACTTTATTTCTCTTTATTATAAAGTTCATATTTTAATTATTTAAATTTAGTACGTTACTCATAGAAATTAATTTTAGTTACATTGTAATTTTGAGCTAAGCGTTACATTGTTAACTCTTCACAGTAGTAGGCCTATTATTACTTCTCTCCATACTTAGTTATAAGAGTATACCATATTACAAATTGCGAGATCTATATTACGATAATACACAGTTTTTCTCCCTTTTCTTTTGTACGTCACAGATCCAGAACAGCACCTGACTATTTTCATCTTTTGTAAAGAGAATTTAAGTGATGGCGGAAATATTCGATGCAAATTCTCTCAAATTTTACCCTTCCCCACTAAAGCAGAATTTTTGATGGACAAATGTCTACTCCAATGATTGTTTGGTCACTCTGTCCGTGATAAATAGAAGCTGTATTGACATTAGCGAGGGATTGCTAGTGATTCCAAGCTCATTTCCCGAGGGTCTGGTAGCGTCATGGTCAGGGGAATAGTGCATTTTCTAGCTTGGTCTCCGAACCTCCAGCGAGACGTCCACTTCTATTTTCGGATGCTGGAGCGCAGATGAGGACTCGACCGCGATTCGGAATGGCGATTAAGGTACTCATGTCGGGCCTGCCTTGACGTCAGTCCCATTTCTTGCCTCAGTTTTTTCGTGGCCTCAAAATCAAATCAAATCTTTAATTGCTCACAATAATTTATTCACATTGTATGGAAAAACGTCATAATTATTTCTAAATTTTAAACTCTCATACCACACTACTACTAAATTAAAAACTTACATAATTTTTCATACATTCCAGTCCTCATTCATTCTTCGCCAATCTCAACCCACTTCCAGCACTGGAGTCAGTCATCAAATTGGGTGGTCTCACAGTTAAACGTCAGAAATTCGTCCAACGTTGTAGAATGCCTTTTACACCAGAAAACGCTTAAGACGAGCTTTTGACGCCTTGGGCGTTTGGGCGTTTTTTCATTGAATTTGGTAATCTGTTATTGAAATGAAACACCTGCCTGCGACGGCAAGTGCTCATAAACCACCGTTCTGTGTCTTCCAGTTCTGTAGTTATCTCTGCCTCTAGTCTCATACCTGTGTATTTCACGTCCCCTGGTTAAGGCAACATTTAGGCAAAGAGAACAAAGATGTTTTCTTAAATGTAGAGACTGGGCAAAAGTCAACAGTTTGCAAATTTTTGAGTGCTGTCCTGCACGACTTTCTGAAATTCAACTTTGCGATAGTACGAATCGCTTTTTTTGTAATTTGAACACCCTCAGGAAATTATTGCCTGCACAGGGCCCCCCAACAACACCACCCCATAGGAAAGGTGAGAGTGAATTAAGCCCATAATATACCTGACTGGGGCAATACCGGGCCAAGGGACCTCAAAACATTGATTCCTGAGGACAGTTTTGGAACACACATGGTCAATGTGGTTATTCCATCTCAACCCTCGATCGAGGAGTATTCCAAGGAATTTTGCGGAGTAGTCTAATTCCAATATGGAATCTACGAACATGACAACTGACCCACATTGGGAATCCACTGGGCGCAGTGCGAAATTTAGCACGTTGGATTTCGAAGAATTCGTTTGAATGAGTAATAATGATTATATTAAGATCTTAAGATAAGATATTAAGATTAGGCCTCATTTATCTTTGTCAACATCATGATATTTAGTTTCTCCATCAAGACTATCTACATTGACAAAAATTATTGCGTAAAAATGTCACTGGTAATTAGAATAGCCAAGACGTTTTATCAAATTGTAATAGATTGTTTTTATTTAAATGATTATTCCATCAGACATTTGAAGAAACCTTTATCCCACTTAGTTTAAAATATATCATATATACTATCTTTTAATTTTTCTGTGCAAAAGCAAAAGTTAAACCTATGCTATCTCTAGCTTAGGTCCAAAGTTCAACGTCTTAGACAACTTGGCTAACCGGAACTTATATACATATATATTCACTTTACACCACTACAATATTTATCTGTGCTAAGTATTAGTTTATTAATGTAATAATTATCTTTTTACTATTAGTTTGAAATCATGTTTCAGCAGGCTATATTTCTTATCCTCAATGCGAGATGACATAGTACCGTAAGTATTTGGGACAATTCAGGTGTAAAATTTAATGCCATTCTGAAAAACTACAGTTTTAGTCAAATCTCAAGCCTTTTAAAAGGTATTATAAATAAATCAGCCTACTAAATTGATGTCATATTCGTGATTCGAGAGTTTTGTTCTGATTATTTTTCAGGTGGCTTCGGTCCTGCGTTGGCTTGACGTCCCTTCTTTGACGTAACAACATAACACTACTCCACGTGGTGTTGCAAAACACAACAAAGTATGAATGATGATTGAATGGAAAAGTGTGAAAGTATGCGTGCGTGTAGAACTACATATAACCGAAACAATTATTCTTTCACTACACAACATATTAAGGTAACTAAATTTATCTGCTTATTTTTAAACTTAACTATACATATTTGTCCCTTGAAAGTTAACTTAATATTAAAAAATGTTTTATTTTATTGAAGGTATATTTCTGTAATTATATTGGTATCGGGAACTATATGGTTTATCATGATACAGTAATACATGCTGTATTTTTCTGATTGTTACAGGGTTGATGCGGCCAATGCGGCAGGAAGTCGCCCCACTTACACTAATACACACACGACACATACACTAGGTAATGTATTGTTCTACTTTACATATTTAAACTAATTCGGTTAAAATTGTTGTTTCAGAATGGCACACTTATACTAATTGGTTTAGTATATTATGTTTACATGATAATAGTTAATAATCTTGTGAATCACTACCATAAATAAAACGTACAGGTCCTCCATACTTCACTTGTCAAACAAATGGCCCGTTTGGTGTATCTTATTACGTATTACATTACATACAGATGAAAAGTATTGTAGAATTACAGTAATTTAGTATGCATTTTTTGTATTTTTTTTATTTTGGGATTCTCTTGAGTTTCAAATTAGAGCTCAAAACAAAATGTGTTAGTTTCTGTCTTAAAATAATAGTGTATGCGCGTTTGCAAACTTGCTACTATAAATTACAGGGGTCCGGAAAGTTAAATCAAAATAGAAAGTGTGCGATACACACACACACACACACACCACACACAATATATATAATGTATTTATTTATTTACATTCTGTAAATATGTTAAACACATTTAACACAAGAAATGATATAACAGTTGGGAAATGCATTTTACTGAGTACTCGTACGTGAATGTAATTTCAGCAGATGTTGTGTAACACCTTTACAGTTTATAGTTATTGTTACGAAAGACATATTGGTAGGGCCATTAAGTTAATTTTTTTAATCTCTAACTTTTGCTATAGAACTGTTGTTATTTTTACAATGTATGAGGAAGTCTTTTATTTATAAACCTATTTTGATTTAAGTAAATAAGTAGGTTTTAAGCTCAGTCTTTCCGTGATGAGCTAATTGTTTATATCTAAAATAATAGAGCATATATTTAATATAACATTACGTAATTTGTCCCTTGTTTATAAGAATGTTATTTTATAGAATGAAATTCACTCTAGAGTTTACAATTGTTTCGAAAACTCATATTACAGTATTGCGATTCGTTATATGAATCTTCTACACACAAATTTGTAATATCAACTTTTATTTCGTTGGTTCAAGAAAAGCAACTAACTTTATTGTCTTTTCATCTAAATTAGATTTTTTATGATGTGGGATATGTCCGACGCCGTTACAAAATCCTGGAATGACAGTTAAGCATTTCACATGTCCTCAAACATAGAAGTCACTATTGGGATTTTAGTAGGAGCAGCAAAATGTTTGTAAAAAACTTTGAGGTAAGTGGCGGTCATTGGAATAAAAAATTACATGTCTGTAACTTATATTGATCTACACCATGTTCTAGGATTGCCAGTGGGGTGTCGCATAAAGAAAGATATCAACGTATCACCTCTGAGGTCATTCTATACAATTAAGCTATGGAAATAAGTACCAGTAATTTGTATTCTATACTATCATCGTTAATCCATGACAGCATGTAACAAAGGAGTAATAATCTACCTCTCGTTAAGTAAGATGAGTTATGATCATCAAAAGAAAATCAGACTCCTTAAATGAGAGGGCTTCAATGAGAGGGCTTCATAGTACAATGCGACATCACAATTGGTGGCTGAAGAACCACAAACGTTCGTATTCGAAATCCATATTATAATATTATACTGAGCTAAGATATATAAAGGATAAAGTGCCCTAGTATCACTGACGCAAACCTCAATATATGCTCTCCTTATTCCCTCAATTTACTAGGACGGATTCCATATATCCCTGAGCAAACTCGATGAGATTGGTTTGAGAAAACGCTTTAAACAATTAATGTTCAATATTTAATTTAATATAGATAAAGCATAATCTAGCCCAGACGCATTTAGGTATAAGAGAGAGAGGGAGCGTGGTCCCAAATCAGTCGTCCGCTGTTTCCAATCAGCGCCACACCCCCTGATATCTTAAAGGGTCCTGTCCTTGAAGTATTCTGGGCGCTCTTCCGCTTTGCGACTGCTGCCCGTTCGGCGAATAGCAGATACCCCTCTAACCAACCAGGGCAGATAGCGTTCCCCTGGAGCGAGCCGCTTCCCGGCATTCTGAGTGGAAATCATCGGCCGGAGACCATGTAGCTCTACAGTTCGTGGGTCACTCTTTGTGCTCGAACCCTTTCGTATTGACTTTGTTTTCAAGTGTTTTTTCTTTAATGTGCATTACCATCCTCCTCCCACACTCCTTTGGAGGTAATTTCAGGGTATTAGTGGAGAAGACAGTGTCCAGTGCGGATTATTCGTCGTTTCTAAACCGCGGCCGCCAGCGGTGACGCCCGTTCGCTACGCGCCAATTACGTCGCGCCTAAGCACTCCTGTCGTTGCTTGCTGCTTCCCCCTGTGGATCTCTACACACAGCGAGTTTTCCAAGGTACTTGTTAAAACTCCATCACTTTGTGTTGTATTCTCCTCTCACCTCTTGTTACCTGCCCACTTTCCCCGCCATTCTGCACATTGTTTTATTTATATTTTCATAATTGGTCCTCCGATTATTAATTTTTAACTTCTGCCCCGTACATTTTTGGTCCTCCGGGCCGGATTATTGTGAATCAGTCCTGTAGATTACAGTAATTTGTGTTGTAATTAATTAATTGTAACAGGCGTCGTTACGCCATTTTGAATCTGCCGTACCGACGCTACCGGCTTGTATGGTGGCGCTGCGAACGTGTTGTACTGGTAACATTGTTTCTTCTCTCGCGCAACTGGATCGTTGACGTCAACAACTATTACGTAATTGTCCGTAGGCAGTCTAATTTTACGACCGCCCCTCAACAGCTGATGGCCCGATCGATACTTGAATGCACGGCCTCCGCTGCAGTCAGCTGTACCGGTTTTTGATACTGCATTTCTCTCGCCGTAACGGAACTCTGTTTATATCTCTGAATAGAGACTCGGACACGAGTCCACCCATACTCTCTCTCACATTAGTAATATACTAGTAATGTATTTAGTTAACAACAGGGCAATATCTGGTTTAGTTAATTGACCACTCTTTTCTTTGATAGTATTAATTAACTCACAATAATTCTTCCATTCCATTAATGTAACTTTGTGCTAGTGGAAATTTAATTGTTCCTTGTAATTGTTTCTAAAGCAAATATATTGCTCACTATTCAATTTGCTATTGAATAACATTTCGCTTTGTTCCATTGTAATTTACTTGTTAAATAAGCAACCAATTAATTGCCATTCTAAGTTCTCATGTCAATTTAAGATTTAACTTGAACTGATTTGCTCTCCTTTTCATTTCAATTATATCATTGTTGTTTCATGTTCTAGCGTAAATTATGTTAAGAAGTGTTAGATTAACTCTCTGATCGATAGTATTGGTGATTGTAGGTCAATTCTATGGTGTACTCTTGCCAAATTATTGAAAGCAACATTTCTTATCTCTAACCTACCATATTAGCTACTTATTTCTCTACACTCCATTGTATTTTGTCAATTTTATTTTAAAAGGTTCATTCAACCGTTCTCTACATTGTGTCTCTTTATCAACCTGATTAACTTAGGATATCTCTCACGGGTTACTTAATTGTTTAATAACAATTATCACTGTCTCTCTTATATTATTTTTACTAATAATTGCTCCATTTAAAATATTTTCTCGCCTTAGGGTTACATAACATTGGTACTTAGATTAGCTATTAAGGTAGCTTAGGTGGACATACCGGCACTTAATGTAATCTAATTTTGTCTTATCTCAACTTAACTTGTTCCCCCCTTTCGCTTACATTGATTTGTTTACATTACGGTATCCCTCCATTGTTTTTTAAATTATCTTTGTTAATTGTCTCATTTTATTGTTTTTGTGGCACTATCGGGAAACCTTTGGTAATTCTCATTTGTAAAACTGCTTTGCCCCTTTCGATATCACAATGGCTCCCAAGGAATTCAAATACGAAACTTATCGTAAATCAAACAGATCTTATCAAATCTCGTTTTGCTTCTCTTAACGAAACCGTCACGACAATCACTACCAGACGCTCCACCTTTGACACCAGTTCCAAATCAGACAATTAAACACAGTGTTCGCGGAACTAAAGAAGAAACGCCGCGGACTTTGAACTTAACCTTCAACGTGTCATCGAAGGTGACAGTGAAGCAGCGGATCAAGATACTCTTTCCAAAGATCAGGATGAGGTTAACGACCTATATGTCGCTATTTCTAGCTTGATCGAGGTTCATCTTGTCAACTGAACCCACAACTCCCGCGTCCTCATCACATTTCTGATCATCCCGCGTTGTTCCCCACGACGGTAAACTGGAGTCAAGTTGCCTAAATTAAACTTTACAGACGTTTGATGGTTCTCCTATGAAATGGATTTCATTTATCAACCTGTTTGACACTACAGTACACCGCAGTGCTTCACTCTCTAACGTCGCTAAGTTCCAGTATTTACTGAGCATATTGGAAGGCGAACCTCTGAACTTAGTGAAGTCGCTCAATCTCACCCCCGCCAATTACCTCATTGCTTATCAGTTGTTGCGGGACAGATATCATAACATACGCCGCCTCACTACTCTCCATCTAAATTATATTACTTGACATGCCCGCAGTCACTAGCAACAATTGCTAAACAACTTAGAGCGTTCATAACAACATTTTATGAACATTCAGAGTCCTTGAAAGCCCTGGACTGTGATTATCGCCTCTGATAATCCTCTATTGTCAGCTCACTTGTTTGCGCAAACTTGACAGCAAAAAACTGTCCAGAAATTGGAACAGTATCGTGAGTCCCAAAGAGAGCCTGGCGCCCGCTTCCGCATTCCCTCCCCAAGGTCACGGAGATTATAACATTTTTTAAATCTGGAATGCTCCCAGATTGAAGACGCTAGCCTTCACACCCACTCTGAGACGAAAATACTGTCTACCTCTTCCAGACCGAGGGTTGAAAAGCGTGTTCAGTTCGCCTCCCTCCCCCAAGCAAATGAATTTGTTAGCTACTGACGCTAAAATTAATTCAAACTAACGAAGCTCTTTGTTTTTGTTGCCGGAAATCTGGGCACAAAAAAAATTTACCAATGTCCTCTGTTTAAGGACAAGTCTCCTAATGAGCGGTACAACCTCGTTAAAAGGTAACCAGCGGTTGCATTTCGAATGCTTGGGAAATCATCCGATTAAAGAGTGCAGATCCAAGAACACATGTTTCGACTTGCCACAGGAACCACCATTCGCTTCTGCACTTTAATAACAGCGCCGATAGGCCTAGCTCTTCCGCCACTGCGCCTCTACCCCCCCCCGCTAGCTGTCAACACAACACTGACTTGTGCCGCGCGCTCCACCTCTCTCACTGAAACAAGCACCGTGCTGCTCTGTACAGCACTGGTCAAAACTCACTGCCCACAATGGCCAGTCATATATTTTCCGCGCCTTATTGGATTCTGGCAGTATGTCCGACTTTGTTTCTGAGCGTGCTGCTCAGCTGTTAGGCTCACGTCGCCAGCCTTCTAACCTCACTGTCATTGGGTTAGCCCAAAACATGACTAACACCAGAGGGTCACTAGATCTCAATCTTGAAACATTATCGGGACACTTAATTGCCCAAAACCATTCCTTCCATGTACTGGAAAAAATCTCTCTCGAACTTCCGCGGGTAGAACTTAACCCGGAAGTACTCATGCGATACAAAATCTTTTTGTTCTCGCGGACCCGACCTTTGGCAAGCCTGGTCCAATCGATGTCCTCATCGGCAACTCCTCTCTTCCCTCAACTGCTTACCAATTGAGCGACACTCTCTCGGGGCGAATATGCCTTCTGCTCTTGGCACTATTTTTGGATATGTGATTGTTGGAAGTGCGCCGTGTCTCTCTACCGCGCAAAGAACCTCTAATCTCGCCATCTCTCTCCTCTCGACCACAGATACTGACCTCCACTCCTCCCACCCTTCAACGATTTTGGACACAGGAAGAACTTCCGATCTGTAGTAAAAAATCGGAAGAAGAAATCGCGTGTGATAAACTGTTTGAGACATCGCATACACGTGGACTCGGAAGGTCGCTATGTAGTCAAGCTTCCCTTTGTTGACAACCTCGCCCACCACTAAATTGGGAACGTCAAGGTCAACCGCCGCTCATCGCCTGGAGTCTATGGAGAGGCGGATCCACGCCAGAAATAACTCCCCCCTGAAGGCGCTCTATATCGAGTTCATGACCGAGTACGAGGCGCTCGGACACATGAAATGTCTTCCCCATCCTGATTTATCTGCTCCGCATTATTTTCTCCCACATCATGGGGTAGTGAAAGAGTATAGTAGCACTACCAAGCTTCGTGTTGTTTTTGACGCCAGTGCCAAGACCGGCTCAGGCCTATCCCTCAACGACGTACTTCTCACCGGTCCAAAGTTACAAAATAATATTTGTGATATCCTTCTCCACTTCCGGCTGAAAAATTTTGTTTTTTCGTGCGACATCCGGCAGATGTACCGCCAAATTAAGATTCATCCAGACGACCAAAGGTTTCAGCTCATCCTTTGGCGTGAAAACCCCTCCCTTCCGCTCTCGTACTTACCAGCTGACCACGGTGACGTATGGTATGAACTGTTCACCCTACCTCGCCATAAAAAACTCTCCGACAATTGACACAAGATGGAAGGTTTCCAATTTCCCTCAGGGCAGCTCACATTCTGAAACACCATAGCTATGTGGACGATTTGATAGCCGGAGCGTCCATGAAGACGAAGCTCTCCAACTTCAACATCAGTGATCGAGCTTCTCCGCTTAGGCGGGCTTTGAACTGAGGAAATGGGTTTCTAATTGCCCAAAATTACTTTTCAACCATTGCCTGCCTCTCATCAAGAATCCCCTGTGTTTCTTCAACCTTCGTCGGACCCTCTGTTCTCCATCTTAGGTATCCATTGGTCACCTGTGACAGACTGTTTTAAATATAACCTCAACTTCACATGTGATGCCCCGACTAAGCGGAAAGTGCTAAGTCTGATCGCTCGGATTTACGACCCGTGCGGTTTTTTTGTCCCCTTGCATAATGATAGCAAAGCGCTTCATGCAAGTGTTTGTGGGACTTCCGGTGTATCTTGGGATGAACCCTTGTCTCCGGACCTCGCGCTAAAATGGCGAGACTTTGTGATCGACTTAAAAAACATTGTTTGAAGTGTCGATCCTCGGCCGATAATGGCCACCCCCTCTAGCTCATGTGAACTACATGGTTTCTCGGACGCATCCGAGACCGGTTACGCCGCTGTTGTGTATATAAGGTGCATAAACACTGATAGTGAAGTGAGTGTGACCCAAATAATTTCAAAAACTCGTGCCTGCCCCGCTAAAACGAGTAACTTTGCCGCGATTAGAGTTGTGCGCGGCTCACCACCTGGCTAATTTAGTTCATTATGTACAGTCTCAGTATTCCAGTGTATTAAGTATTGACTCTACAACTTTGTGGTGTGATTCGACTGTGACTCTGTCCTGGATACATACTCTCCCTTACCGCCTCAAAACGTATGTAGCGAATCGTGTAGCTCAAATCCAAGAGCTCATTCCTCCCTCTTCTTGGCGTCATGTGTCTAGTGCTGACAACCCTGCAGACTGTGCTTCTCGTGGGATCCTCCCTTCGGAACTTGTTCATCACACTCTTTGGTGGCACGGACCCTTGTGGCTGCAACTACCTCCTCCAGATTGGCCCACTTCCAGTTTTTCTCCGCTCGATGATTCTTCCTTGGGACGAGTTGAAGCCCGTTCCGCTGTCCGTCTTCGTTGCAGTCCTCCCAGCCTCCTTGGGATCTACTCACTCGTTTCTCCTCCTGGACCAAGCTGCTCCATGTGTTGGCGTATCTCCTCCGGTTCGTCTCTCATAGCCGCCGGCAAGAACATCATGTGGGTCCTCTTTCTGTCGTCGAGGTGCGAGCTGCTCAACTTCGCCTCTTCCAATTAGTTCAACGAGAATCTTTTCCTGATGACCTGGCAGCCCTTCGAGACAACAAGAACTGCTCCATCAAGCTACAGCGCCTTGCTCCCTTCATTGATGCTGAAGGACTCCTCCGTGTTGGTGGTCGACTAAAGCTTGCTGACTTGACGGAAGAAGTGCGCCACCCCTGTATTTTGCCTAAATCTCACCATGTTGTTATACTTACTAATAGACCACACTCACCCTACAAAACTTACATTCAGGGGTTCAATTAACCATGTCCCTTTTAGCCCAGCATGTCTGGATTCTCTCTGCTCGTAGTGTGGTGCGCTCGCGCATTTTTCAATGCCTCCCTTGCTTTAAACAAAGACCCAAGCCTTTGTTCCCTCTCATGGGTGATCTACCCAAAGCCCGCATAATTCCCGCTCGACCTTTCTTGTCGGACAGGCATTGACTATGGTGGTCCCTTCAACGTCAAGATTCACAACCTCCGCTCTATCCGACACACTAAAGCTTACATCTGTCTCTTTGTGTGCCTAGTGACTAAGTCTGTACATATAGAAGTCGCCACTGATCTGTCCACGGACGCATTTATAGCCGCACTCACACGTTTTGTTTCACGTAGAGGCCTATGTACCGACATCTATAGTGACTGTGGTACAAACTTTGTTGGTGCGAGAAACTCTTTACAGCAACTAATCACTTCCTCTGGCAAGCTCCAAATTCACCAATTTTCCCTCGGCCAGAAAATTAAACTTTCATTTTAACCCCCCTGCAGCTCCCCACCATGGCGGCCTCTGGGAAAGCGCCATTAAGAGCGCCAAATTTCACTTGAAAAGAGTTCTGGGCACCTATGTTCCCACTCTTGCCCAATTTACCACCCTCACTTGCCAGGTGGAAGCAATGTTGAATTCCCGCTCTCCAGTGACCCCAACGATTTACAACCTCTCACTCCGGGGCACTTCCTGATTGGAGCGCCGCTAGTGGCTGTGGCCCGAACGCAACCTTGCAGATTTGCCGGATAACAGGCTGGCTCATTGGCAGCTAGTGCAGGCTTTCTCCCAGCGAGTGTGGAAAACGCTGGAGCAGGGGAGTACCTCCATTCCCTCCAGCAAAGACTTAAGTGGGAGCGGCCCTCCCGAAATTTACAAGTTGGCGATCTAGTATTGGTCCAACAAGACTCTCCCTCGCTGTGTTGGCCCCTCGCTAGAATAACTAAGCTTTTCCCTGGACGTGACAGTGTAGTGCGTGTGGTAGAACTCAAGACCCCCCAAGGTACCTTCACACGCCCGGCAGTCAAAGTGTTCCTGCTGCCGTTCTTGTCACCAATAGCTTAAGTCTATCTCAACACTTTAGGATAGATAGTTAAGACCTAGTTTAAGATGTTAGTCTTTAGCTTTATTTCTCATGTTCTTTCTCGATCATGCCACTTTGATTTGTTGAATCCTGATGATTCAAAGCCGCCGGTATGTTCAATATTTAATTTAATATAGATAAGCATAATCTAGCCCAGACGCATTTAGGTATAAGAGAGAGAGGGAGCGTGGTCCCAAATCAGTCGTCCGCTGTTCCAATCAGCGCCACACCCCCTGATATCTTAAAGGGTCCTGTCCTTGAAGTATTCTGGGCGCTCTTCCGCTTTGCGACTGCTGCCCGTTCGGCGAATAGCAGATACCCCTCTAACCAACCAGGGCGATTAGCGTCCCCTGGAGCGAGCCGCTTCCCGGCATTCTGAGTGGAATCATCGGCCGGAGACCATGTAGCTCTACAGTTTCGTGGGTCACTCTTTGTGCTCGACCCTTTCGTATTGACTTTGTTTTCAAGTGTTTTTCTTTAATGTGCATTACCATCCTCCTCCCACACTCCTTTGGAGGTAATTTCAGGGTATTAGTGGAGAAGACAGTGTCCAGTGCGGATTATTCGTCGTTCTACCGCGGCCGCCAGCGGTGACGCCCGTTCGCTACGCGCCAATTACGTCGCGCCTAAGCACTCCTGTCGTTGCTGCTTCCCCCTGTGGATCTCTACACACAGCGAGTTTTCCAAGGTACTGTTTAAAAACTCCATCACTTGTGTTGTATTTCTCCTCTCACCTCTTGTTTACCTGCCCACTTTCCCGCCATTCTGCACATTGTTTTATTTATATTTTCATAATTGGTCCTCCGATTATTAATTTTTAACTTCTGCCCCGTACAATTAATCTAATCTAGTTGCTTTTCCCATATTTCATAAGGCTTCGAAAGAGTTTTAGCGATCACCAAACAAGAACTTTTATATTAATATTAATTTTCTCTGCAATCTACTTTTTAAAGAACTTTTTATCTCATTACATATATTATGCATTTAAACTAAAAATTAACGCTCACAAGAATTTTTATTTGTAATGCAATAATATAAAATTGTAATGACCAGAAAGCGACTTTGATGGTTATGATGGTTTGTGTCGCTTCTTATGATAATTAATTAGAGTAGACATTGTGATTTTTACAGTTGTGAGTGTTTTTCCATCAAACAGAAGTTCAGATACAGTATTTAATTTTTACGAAGTACTATGTACAATGTCACATATCTAAATAATAAATTTAAAATAAATCATTTTTGTGTATAATGACTGCGTTAATTCATATTATTTTACGATACTCTGGAGTGCACACACTATTTACAACATACTTGTCTGCTGTTACCTCCTGAGAATCACGTTGTTTTAATATATAATATTAACAATAGGGTGGCATTTGTCTTTTTTTATAGTTTAATATTTTTAATTCTTTCTCTTCACAAGCACTTGAATGAGAAACAAGGAGATGGAACTCGCAAAATATAAACTATCTTAATTGTGTTTAGCCTTAAGCGTTTTTAGAGATCTTCTCCGGAGAAGACAACTGAAGGGCCAAAGTTGGACTCAGCAGTTGTAAAAGGACCAACTTCGCCAACTCCGAGTCCACTTCTACCACTTACTTGCTTTTATAGTAATATTTCCATAATTTACCATACGTATTAAGTGTGAATGAGTAAATGAATTTTACGACGCGTTTAAACAAAAAAATATCAATGATATTTAATATACCTTCACTTTTATAGCAAACGCAAAGTTACTTATCACTACCTCGTCGGGACTGTTTGACTGATACTTCATATCAAAATCTGTTATTCAAAATCTAAAACCAGAAAAGTAATTCCAGCAACAAGTTACAAAACCAATGATTCGTCCATTATCTGTTTTGATTCATTATTGTTTTCAACTTGGTCAACAAAACATTTGTGGCGACAAAGTATACGTTCTTACAATAGCCAATTTTTACTACATTTATCACTATTTTGATAAACTTAAAATAAATGTAAATATTTTGTGAGTGGATTATTATCTCTAAAAAATTTAAAGAAAGTGTATCAATTTCAATTTAATATAGCAATATATTGACTTTGGATTCTTGGTAATGTTATACAGCTGTTATAACGTAAATATATTTGATATATTGACGATCTGAAATAGAGTTTAAGTATTTAAAGAAACGCATAAATAAAAAATATCACAATCAAGCAATTTCAGCTGATATATTTCGAGGTAATTTGTTAAATAAATGAAACAAATATTGAATAAAGGATATGAAGCTTCCACAAGATGTATAAAAAGCAGCTGTCGAGTCTCCGTTCTTTTCGTCTCCAACAGAACCAGCGGAACTCACTGTCACAAAATCTCGTATAATTTGTGATCCACTTCCGGTGTAATTTCCGGACCAGAAGTGGTGTACATTCACCGATGTGACAGCTCACAAATTATAAGCGAATAATAAATAATTCTGCATTGCTTCTAATTTAAAATTCCATCAATAACTTAAGAGATTAAATTACTAAGGGTGAAATTAATAATAAGATACTCCTTAATTTCTATCTTACTAGTATTTCGAACAGTGCTAATAATATATTCGGTAATTGTTCTGTATCAATTTAGAGATTGGAACAGAAATGTATAAAACAAATATTGGCAATTGTTATTAAATGATTTAGCTCCTAAAAATACATGTTTATTGAATTGGCGCTTGATAATAAATTGTATTTTTTTAATTACTTGAAGGTTTGAAACAATAACAGGATTCGGACATTTTCCATCGTTATAGGCTATAAAAGGTTACAACGCAACGTTTCCTTTTTCAACAAAATCCTTTTATCCTGTAAAAATACTACTTCAATCTAGTAGGAGAATCACCTGTTAATGAATTTAAAGCAATTTTATTTTTTATTTAAATTAAAATAAATTATTCAACTTATTTAAATTTTACATGATACTTTATAAAAAGGTTATTGGTGGAAGTAATAGACGAGTTCGATATTTTTTACATTTTATTTACATTTATAACAAAATGTTAGATTCAAAATATACTTCCACTCAGATGAAATGAGCTAACGTATTATTATCAAATAACAAAGAATAGCAAAATAAATTATTATATTAGACTAATTCGCAATTAAGTAAATAAGTACAATGTATTGGAAACTAATACATTCCTAGTGTTGTAGTTACACGAGAAAGACTTATACACGGTTTGTAAATTTCTTATATCTTACATGGGCCCCATACTGATATATAGTAGCATGTAATTTTTTTTTTAATGTAAGGACGAACAATTTTGAACAGTATTTTAACTAACAAATTAAACAACAATGCAATCCATGTTAAAATAGTCATACATCTATTTCATAAGTTCAGATTAAACCAATTAAATATTTATAATTTTCTTAATCACAATATAAAGCATTTCTCATTTAAACAAATTTAAATTCACCTACAATTCAAGCGCCAAGTTTTCGTTCAAAAGTTCCATGAAAAATACAGTCATTTCTAACCTTTTTTATCCATTTCGATAAAATTTCCGATCATTTTTTACAAATGTGGTATAAACATATTTTTAGATGCGAACCATCTTATCTTTCCAACATATTTACATTAAAAACCACATATTTCCCCAGATTTCGAGCAAAAAAGTGTTACTGCTGAAATAAAACAATTTTTTTTCGTCCAAACTTAGATAAAGTATATTTTTACATTTAGATCACATATAGCCGTATACAATGTCTAAAAAAGTATTACTATCCTCTATTAGTATACTTTTTGTCGTACTCCTTTAGATAAAACACCATATTCCTGTGCTGGAATTTCTGTTTTCATATACAGTAAAAGGCCCGCTAATTCGGCACTTTCGGGGATCGAAGTGTTCCGGATTATTGAAAATTCCGGGATTACCGAGCGTCATATGAAAATGCCGGAAAATTCGGTTTTTAGCCGCTAAAATCGTATCACACTAAAGTAAAAGGAGTGAAATCAATTGATATTAACTCAGAAAAGCTGAAAACTCAGCCAAAATACAATCACTCTTTAAAAATAGTGGCTGGTTTTTTCAGTCCCAAAGAGATAATGTACAGTAGCTTGATTTTACTTTTTCTACTTTAGCGGATGATAGCGGGCTAAAAATCGTCGTCTAAGTTTCAGAGTGTGGCTTTAAAAAAATCACTCTTTACGTGTAAACAATTAAAGAATTACTAAGGAGATAAATAAAATTAAACAAACATTAGTTTGAACACAAAATGAACATTTAATGCCTAGAAAAACATTTCTAAACCTAGGTTAAACTTAGATGTAGGCTAACTAGTGCGTAAATTATGTAATAAATATTATGGTAAACATAATTTTTGTGTACAGTATTTTATTTGAAAAAAGACCTAATGTCTTTTTGTTTTTTTGTATCATGTTTCTTCTTTAAAAAGTCATTTCTCAGAACATATAAATTTAACAAGCTCTGAAGCATTGTAGGAGCTGCTGCGTTCGGCAAAATCGTATAAACGTGTCGATAGTGGCACTTGCTTCACTCCACGTAGGCACGGGTGTTGGATCATCATCTGCCCCCTCTTCACCATCTGATTCGGACTCCACAGGATGAGGCTCTGACTGAGGTCCAAGTACACTTTTGATGAGCAGTTCATCCGTAATTTCTTCTTCAACTGGCTCGTCGCAATCAATGTGTATCCACTCCAAGATTTCTTCTTGTGGCACTTTCCTTATTTCGTCTTGGGAACTGTGGGCCACCAAGTCCAGTATTGCTTTCATTGTCGACTGAAACAGCCAATGCCCTCTTCTTGGTAGGCAGCTGGCCATAGTTTTCGCCAAGATTTCTGTAGAGTGGTGGGCTTGACCTTTTTCCATGCCAAGGCGATTCCGAAAATTGCGTCTTTTATGTTGAATTTTTTCTGAAAATCAACCACCATACACTCTGAGTTTATCAGGCCTTGAAGAAAAGACGCTCTGTATAAACATTTAAAGTTCTGAATCACTCCTTGATCCATTGGCTGAATCAAGGACGTGACATTTGCCGGGAGGTATGCGGTAAAAATATTTCCCGATATTAACTCAGACGCTGCAGGGTGAGCTCTGCAATTGTCTAGGATGAGCACAACCTTGCTGTCTTCAGGTAAGCCAAGGTTTTTCAGATTGTCTTTTTACAGATGGGACGAAGTGGTGGAAAAACCAATTTCTAAATAAATCGGAGTTCATCCACGCATTGGATTGAGCATCGTATATTACGGGTAGGTGGGTAATGCCTTTCAGAGGTCTTGGCTTTTTTGCTTTTCCGATGACGAAAGGCGTCAACATGTGGTCCCCTGAGGCATTGCCACATAGCAAAATTGTCAAACGGTCTTTGTTTTTTTTTAAAGCCTTTGGCACATTTCTCATCCCCTGCTGCCAAAGTCGAATTAGGCAAACAACGCCAAAGTAGGCCAGTTTCATCAGCGTTGTTAAATCCGGCGCATGCTAAAACAAATTCGGTAGTCTGTCAAACTAGACTTTTCAATAATTCAGCTTTATATTCTTCAGCCGCATTTTGGCTCGGGCTGAATTCGGAAGCTCCCCCAGCTACATCAAGCTTCCGTTATTCCGTTGTCGATTTTTTAAATCGGTGCAGCCAACCATCAGAAAAAGGCACAATTCTTTCTCATCTATTTTTAATTCCTCCACGGGAACTTGTTTAGCTTATTTCCATGATCATGGGCCCAGTCACAGGCTTCCTTCAGACCGCTGTAGCGCTAAACCATTTGAATTAAAAAATTTTCGGTCAAGGTCGTTCAAGTTTAGGTTTTTTTTAAAGTTTGTCGAGAGCTGACATGTCTTTGACATTTGTAGTTTGAGACCTATAAAATAAAAGTAACCTTTTCATTTACTTCTTCTTGATGTCTATTACATTGTATGATGAAACCAATGGTTGAATTCTTCCATTACCTTCATTTCTGACTCTCACCTTTTTCTACCAATCAGTCTATAATAATTTCTAAGCTTTTGATTGAATGGGTTAAGTGTGACATGCTTACGTTTTGTTTATTTCCAACTTTGCTGGTTGGATGAGCCCGGCTTGGAACAACATAGGGCACAAACTCTTTGAGACAAGTTAAAACACAATGATGAACAGAGCACAACAACACTTCCACGACTGCTACTCGGAGTACGCAACTGAACATGTGAACTGAGGGACTGAGGCTGGGACGCTAGACCGCTAGACAAACACGTAACGGCGGACCGGCAAGTGGCCCTGAACCCCCTCACACACAGCTGCATGCAGTCACATTTTAACCAATCCCTTCACGGTACTGAGCACGAACCTTTCCGAGCGCTCTTGCGAACTTTACGTTTCACACTGCAGGGTTTAAAAAATTAATCTCATTTACCGCGATTCGGTGACGGTTGAATGAAAGATGCCGAAACATTGGATGGCCGGTTTAGCGGGCTCGTTACTTGTACAAAATATTAATTATACTACTTTTACTTTTAAAACCCAACATATGAGTTTATTTCATAACAAACGATTATAGAGCGTTACCATGAAAACAAAAAATTTCTTAATAATTTTTTATTTTTATTTTAAAATATGTTTGATTGCAGCGGCTAGATGATTCGTGTGCTTTTAAAGTCGGTAGGACGGATTACACGTTTT
>NW_025785291.1:0-20728 GCF_021130785.1 Homalodisca vitripennis
CCCTTGTCAGAAATCTGTATGTTTTTCAAAGCTTTTTTTGTATTTTTCTTTAACATTGGTCTTTATTCGTATTTTTTTGTGAAATATCTTGTCGATGGATGGCCCTCGAGGGCTATCCTTATCTTTTAGATTAAAAGTATCTTGGTATTTATCATCATTATCAACTCGTTTTTGAAAGGTCTTGAAGGTAAGAACGATTCGTTCACCCCTTGAATTCATTCATTTCTTTCGACAAATCTTAAATATATTGTTGGTTTTACTCTCATTATTTATTAAATTTCTCCTCAGAGTCTTGTATAGTTAGAACGATTTTTTGAATTCTTTTAATATTTTTTCTAAATTGGAATATAATCGATTTCATTCGGTTTTTCACTGATTTTTGATCCATAAGCAACATTTGGGAAAAAAGTGTACAAAAATTTCAGATTCTTTGTGTAAATGTTCGGTATGATTTTCAAAACTAGGTTCAACGAGATTGCAGTGCACTTCAATTACATCGAACGGTCTAAATTTTGGCGTTTTATTTCCTAAATATACCTGATTTGGCTCAATAGTTTCTTGAACAAACCCTAACAATTCTACAATAATTGCTGAAAAACATTATTCTTACTGGTGATTTTATTTGAATTTTATTAGAGAGATAATTTTTTTGCATTTCAAACTTGTTTTCGTCAAAGTTTAAAGATTTATCTGATTGTTTGAATGTTTTCAGATAATTTTTAAGGGAATTTTTTATTTGATCGAAAGTATAAATATCCTTTGTTTAAACCATAATATTTTGTTATGTTCTTCTCACTAAATCCTATACAATAAGGAGAACTTTCACTAATATTTATTACAAAATTGTCAGAATAAAAACCGCTTAAAACCGATAAAATAATTTGATTCTTCCTCTAAGTGTATAGGATGTTCCAAGTTTAAAACTAATTTAGAGCTTTCTGAAGTCAACTTGAACAGCTTCATTTTAGCTATTAAATGGAGAAATTTTTTAAAGCAAAAAAAAAAGATCAGATAAAACTTCAAACGTTTGAAGAAAATAAGAAAGATCAACCAATCAGATTGTTAATTGTTGGTTCAAGTGGATGTGGAAAAACAACTTTATTATTGAATTTTATCTACAATAGGTTGATTCCTTATTCCAATTTGTATGTTTTTAGTAAATCTTTAGAACAAGACGCTTATAAAAAATTGCAAGAGAGATTTGAAAATATTGAGAAAAACTTAAGCAAAAAGGTATCACATTTTTATAATGCCTCTGAGGACATAGTTCCATTAAGCGAGTGTAAACCCAATTCGTTAAATCGTTTTTGATGATTGTATTTTGGAAAATCAGGACGTTATTAAGGAATATTTTCGTAATGTCTCGTCACAAAAAACATATCTTGTATCTATCTTTTCCCAATGCTTTTCAAAGGGTTGATAAACAAGTTATAAGAAATAAATCTGAATATGTTGTGTATTTTTAAGCAAGATGATCACTATTCGAGAAAGATTTATAACAATTATGTGGGATCTGATATGAGTTTTAACCAATTTAATGAAGCTGTGTGATAAAATTTGGGAAGGAAGACTACGGATTTTTAACTATTAATCTAACTTTGAAGCCTAAAAAAATGGTAAATATTTGAATAAATTTTCTAATATAAATGCTGCTCAGTGGTCTGGCAAATCTACTTGATAAAATATTTGTTACAATTATTTTTACATTATCTTTACTTTTTATTTACATTATGAAAACAACTGAAAAACGGTAAATCTGTTTCACGTTTTTACGTTCCACGTTCACGTTTTTACGTTCCACGTTCACGTTTACGTTCCACGTTCACGTTTTTACGTTTCCCACGTTTCGTGTTCCACGTTTCAAAATTTTCCTAAATAAATGGTGAACGTAACTTCTGAAGAAGCGAAAAAACTTGATCAAATCGAAAAGAAATTAATCAAAAGAATTTAAAGAACAGATTCGAATTGATGAAGAAGAACAAGAAACTTATTCAAAAAATTAATCAACCTGTAACTTCTGCAATAAAAAAATTTTGAGGGCAAAATTGAAAATGTTTTAAAGCGATAATCAAAATTTAATGAATTTGGTTCCAGTTGTACGACAATTTGCCGATATTTCGATTCCAGAATCTGAGTTTGAATTGCCAAAATTACCATCTTCAACACCATTTAGACCTCGAATCATTGAAGACTCTACCATAGGATATAATAATTGGTGAAATTGGTAAAAAAATTTCTTCCTAGAGCGAAGGATGATAAATTTGGTTTGTATTGGGATAGAAAAAAGAAAAGTTTTATGATTGGAAATTTACCCGTTAATTTTGAACAAAATGATATAATTATTAATGAAAAAAATGTACGAAGGTACTCAAGGTTTTATGGAGATTATTAACAGACAATGACGTTCCAAAAGATAATTTATATTCTGAAGAAGATTTGAAAAAGTATACAGAAATTTTATGGGAATCTGACTCAATTTACAAAAATAATGATCCATCTACTAAGAAGCCTAAGTCAAGTAGAGGTTAAAAAATATATCAATTTGAATTAAACCAATTTTGGGAAAAAAACGAATCGAAGGATCAGGTGTAAGAAAATACAATGATAATAAGATTGAGTACAGATATATCGACGATTTGACAAAACTCGATGGAATTATAAATTATATTTATGCTCAAGAGAAGGCTGGAAACAACAAATTTTTTGAATGAAAAGAAAGCGATTAAAGATTTTATTTCGAACAAAACTTGATGAATTGATTGAAAAACCTGATGGAATTAAATATTTAAAGCGAGTTTTGCCAGCAATAAGTTCATCTATGATTGAAGGTAGCGGACTTTTGAATGATTTTATCAACAATTTACCTTTTGAATTACACGTTACCAACTTATCAGTATCTGGGGCCTGGCACAAAACTCGAAAAAAGACTACAAAGAGGAGATCCTGGTATAAATAAATTAGATCAAGCTGCTATGGAACACGATATTTTTTATGCAAAACATAGTGACACAAATTCCAGACATATAGCAGATAAAGTTTTGCAAGATAAGGCAATGGATAGATTTTTATCAAAAGATGCTAGTTTAGGTGAAAGATTTGTTGCACTTCCAACAGTTGGAGCAATGTTTTTGAAGAGAAAACTAGGAATGGGGAATTGAAGAGAACTTGAAATTTTAACTATATAAATGGAGGTGAAACGTAAATTTCAGCAAAAATCAGAAAAGAAAAAATAAAATCCGCTTTTAAGAAAAAAATACCCGTTAGTATTCAATTTTAAAATAGATCAACTAAAAAATGGCGAAGATAAGATATTTTTAACAAATAGACAATACAATAAACTCGAAAAACATAAGAAAAACAATAAAGGAACCAGAATAGAATTTTCTTATAATCAGTTGAAAGAACTTAAAAATGGTGGACTTTTGAAAGATTTATTAGATTTTGGAGAAAATATTCCAGTTGTTAAAAATGTTGTTCCTTATGTTCGTAAAGCTGCTCCAATCGTTAAAAAAGATGTGATTCCTATTGTTCGAAAACATTTTAAATTGGTTAGATAAAGAGTTGGAAGATGTTACAGGATCTGGATTAGATGAAAAAACTTTGAATTACGTGAAATCAAACATTAAAAAAAATTTAAACCTTTAACATTCGGGGAATTGGAAGAAATCTGCAAAAATATTAAACATTTTAGAGGAATTTTCATGAGAGATACATTACCCGAAAAAGTTAAGAAATTTGAATGTGGAATTGTGAATTTAGACTCGATTTTGGGGAGTGGAACGCATTGGGTTTGTTATTATAAAAATGATAAGAATGCATGTTATTTTGATTCGTATGGAAGAATTGAGGACAAACCACCTATAGAATTGATCAAATATTTGAAAAAATCAAGCGTCTACTACAATGACTCTCAGATTCAAGACTATAAAGATCCCCCAATTTGTGGACATTTGTGTGTTTTTGTTTTGAATGAACTGAGTAATGGTAAAGATTTTAAAAGAAGTTGTTAACAAATTATTGCTTAATAAATATGGATTCACAAAATATTTTTGACGTATTTGGTACACAAAATTATTCAAAATGTAGATAATAGTTTGAATTTTGATAGTTTGAGAAATGAGTTTGATAACAAGTTAGAAAATTTATTACAAAACCTTCCAGATTCAGATATGTTTGCTGTCGAGATTGAAGATTTTAAAGCAGAATATGATAACAAACTTGCAAATTTCATGAGTTCAAATGAAGTTGCTGATAAAATAAAAACATTGGAAAAAGAAGTTGATGATGGTGTAAAAAAATTATTTACCAATTTAATGTCTCATATCGAAAAAGCTGATAAAAATTACTGAAGCGATCAAAGTTGAAAAGAATTATGTTAGTTTGGCTAATAAAAAAAGAATTGTCGGTGTTCGACCTGGTATTGACAAAAATGATGTTGTTGTTAAAGAACAAATTTTAAAACCTCTAAAATTATCAGAAAACATCGATATTGTTGATTTACATGATCCGAATGTTAAAAATGCCTTAGATTTTAAAGGAAAAAGAATTAGCGGTGTTAGTAAAGGAATTAATCCATTTGATGTTGTTGTAATGATTCAATTAGAAGATCCTATTAAAATGTTTAATGAACTAAAACAAAATTATGAGAATCATAAACAGCATGTTAAAGATTTTACGGACAGAAGTCTATGATAAGTTAGAAGCCAGAAATAGAAGATCAGTAGACGATGTTGGTGAAATTAATGAAAAACTTACTAAATTTAAAGAGTCTTTTGATAAGTTTAGTTTAGATGCTACGAAAACTTTTGAGAATATTGGTCATAAATTTGTTGAATACAATGATTCTTATGCTGTCAAATTTCAAAAATTAGAAAAAAAACTTAATAATATGGAGGAAGATCTTACTGAAATAGGTATTCGCGTAGGGTTTTATGCATGATAAAATTTCCTTATATAAATGGCGCTCATATATTGTGTGAGATGTAAAGAAAAAACTTGCAACAAATGATATAAAATACTATGCAAACATCAATGGAGTTAAAAGAATTTCGGGAAAATGTGCTGAATGTAACTCAAAAAAGAGTCAATTTATAAAAACTTGAAATTTTTTCTTAATAAATAGAGATGGCGGGACATTACAGTGCTTTCGATCTTTTTATCATGCAACACGAAAGAGATTTGAAAAAAGAACATTGGGATGACATTTCTCAAAAAATATGAATTATCCGAAGATATGATGAGATTATACGTAAACAAATTGAATTGGTATAACATTGCTAAATATCAAACTCTGTCCCCAGAGTTCATTCAAGAAAAATATACATTATCAATTAAAAGATCATATGTCTGTTCTTTGTCTCTATCAACACTTGAGTATAAAGTTTTTGGATGAAAATAAAGATACAGTTGATTGGAACAATATTATAGATAGCGGTTACTATCCTGTGCAGATTTTATTGAAATATGTGACCGAGATCGCAAAATTTAAGGAAGAGAATCCTGAATATGACGAAGTAGATCATTAAAAATGACTCTAATCTATATCTTTTCTTATAAAAACGTACATTAGATCGATGAAAAAATGATACACGATGTTTAAAATTTCTAAATTTTCTCTTATTAAATGGCGGACTACAGAAAATATGCTAGTGATATTGAAAGGGCGGAGTTTAAAAATTTCTATCCAATTAGTAAACAACATTTGAATGAACCGAATAAAAGAACTGAGTTTAATATTGATTTTGGAGATAACTTTTGCTCGTCTAACTTCCAGTTTTATATTTCTGGAACTTTAACAAAACAAGATGGTCAAGCATATCTTGGAACTGATAATGTTAGATTAATCGATAATTTTATACCGTTTTTTATTTTCTAAGATTGAAGTAAGAAAACACAATAAATTGATAGAAGAAGTCGAAAACTGTGGCCAATTAAGCACAATTAAAGGAACTATTTGTTATTCCAAAAGTGATGTATTTTCAAACAGTTTTGAATCAACTTTTAAATTTGGACAATTTGAAGCGGTCGGTGATTTAGCACATTTCGGCTTAGGATTCTTTGAAAATGTTACTATTCCGATCTATAAAGGTGGATTTTACATTAGTTTCATAAGAGCTGAAGACGATGATGTGATTCTGAAGACTGCAACTGGAAATGTTATGCCTGTTGATGGCAAAATTACAATTAACGAGTTTTTCATTAGAGTTCCAATGATTGATTACAAAAACCACGAGTAAAATTCAGTTGATTGATGAAATTATAAAATCTCAAAACATCACGTTTAATTTTCTAGATTGGCAATGTATTGAGCAAAAAGGTATTTCCGGAACAACTTATTCGTTCGATATCACAAATATTTATAGAAATATCTTCAATCCCAAGTTCGTTATCATAGGTTTTCAAACAGATAGACAGAATAATCAAGAGAAAAATCCTTCAAAGTTTGATAGTTTGGATGTAAAAAATATCAGAGTAAAATTGAACGGTTCTTATTATCCAGATGAATTACAAAATTTAAACAATTTCCGGAGGTCTTTTCAGAATCATGTATCAGATGTATCAAGATTTTAAGAAAGTTTACTACAAAAATATGGAAATGTATTACAACCCCAAAGAATTTATAGCAAATAGACCCATTTATGTCATTGATACAACAAAGAGTTTGACAAATATTTCTAGTTCAAAGAACGATATAATTATCAATATGGATTTTCAAAATGCTGTTACAAACGCGATTTGTTATGTGGTTGTGGTTTCTGAGAAATTTTTAGCCTATGACGTGATTAAGAACGATATTAGAGAAATTCAGTAGTTAATGATGTTCATATTGTTCTCTTTCATTCCTTCTAAAACTTCAAAAATATACTCTTTCGCTGATGAAAAATCTCGATTTCTTCCGGAATAATCTTTGTAATCATAAACAAAATATCCTAAATAGTTGTACAATAGAATGAAATTATTTCTTTTTATCTCGGTAGTTGAAATATAAACATAAACATTTGCGCTGAAAAATTTATATCTCGGCAGACTTAGTTCCATAGCTTCCATTTATTCTTTTTGTAAATGGAAGAGTATAATGCCAACTGTTACAAGTGTTATAATAGAGGAGAAATTATTGATAAAAGATTAGTTTGTAGAGATTGTAATTTAATTTTGTACGAAAGACCTAAGCCTAGGAAATTTCGAAATAAATTAACATATTTGAATAACCTGCTTATGAAATTACAATATGGAGACAAGAAGCAAACACATTTTGTTACAGAATTTAGAAAACAGAATAAAAATTTTTACTTATCTCTTGGAACCGTTGACAAAATTATTTTCCTTTTCAAAGAATACATTAGGTTTGTAGGTTTAAATACACACGTTTATTATGAGAAGATTTTACCTATAATCTTTCACTATTTGGACATTGAATTTGACTACGATTTTAAACCTGAAATCTTTGATGATTTTATAGTACATTTGGAGAAAGTAAATGAAGAACCTCGTGAAAAGAATGCGGTTTTACTCACATTCTCCCCGACTTCTCGAGTGATTGTTAGCAAATTTCATTATTTCCGTTTATAGATTTTTTATTAAGATTTCTGGATTTTTTTCATTAAAACAGCTTAGAAATTAGAAGCCTACAATGAACAGTAAAACAGCTATAGATTCGGTTAATTTTTCATTCGTGAGTTACAGATTAGTTTATTGTCCTTTAAACAGTATTTTACGTTGATTTTCTGTCTGTCCCAAAAGTGAGCTAGAACCCTTACATTCATATCTACTCACACACATATATACAGTATATATATATATATAATACAACTATGGATTTAAAGGATGTAAAAAGTGTTCTTCACGGAGTAAAATTTTTTTTATTTTACCAGATTTGTATACTTGGAATAGGCGTATTTGAGCTGTATAGTATCTGCAAGTTCAGGGGTCGTCATGTTAATCCACAAAGTTCATATGGACGTCTCAAAGATGTCTAGTTTTGTTACAAATATTACAATGCACCCACCAAAAAGGAGGACTGGAATCTGTGTAATGGAAACTAACAAGGTTTACTAGCACGATGTAAAAATACAAATTCCTGCAGATTTTCACTAAAAAAACTGGCTTAGTTTTGGGGAGTAAAAATAACGACAATATATCTTCGCTTGGCTTTCCTCGCTTTTTAGCTTTTTTTGTGAACTTATTGAAGAAATATCTCGAAACAACCGTTTCTACCCTTCAAATGTATTTTTGGTGATGGAGGGTATGTGAAGGTAACAGGATGTTTGGAAATTTTACTCTCAATAAGTAAAACATAAAGTGGAGCGGTCTAGGTGTTGGGATCTGAGGTGAGTGGGTGCAGGTTCAAATCCTGTCTGTGACTGTAACGCGTTTTATTACTTCCATCGACTGCAGCGGCTGTGCCCCTTATTCTATTTGATCCCCTTTTCTCACACAGTAGCCAACGAGGTCTCTCATTAAACATTCCAGAATCTCTTACTAGGGTGGATAATTAACCTAATATAAATATTACAGACCAATCTGAAACTAACAAATTAGTGTAACACGTCACGTCAACCACAGACGTGATTAATACGTCAATGAACAATGATTTAATAATTCATGATAATGGATTTTTGTGGACATAAAAGAAATAATAAAAAAATCAAAAATTGCTTATCTTTGTGGGTCTAAATATCATCGTATGAATTAAGAGGAAGTTAACATAATAACATATGAAACCCCATTCCATTCGGAGGAAATAATTCGAGGTTTCATACATGAAATTAACGCCTCAACTTTTCAGTGGACTAGAAGTTGTTTTGGTTGCCAATACTGGTAATTTAACTTAAAATATACCAAAAGAATCAAAATAGATATTTTAATAATTCAATCACGTCACAGTATGCTTTTAAGAATCTCTTCTGGGAAGAATAAAACAATAATAAAATGTCCAGTGTCAAGGTGTGGGCATATTCTTACATTCCATATAGTTCAGTTCAATGACTTAGTTCTTACTTGTTACAATAAGTTGTTCACTCATACTTTTCTAGAACTTATTTTATATTTTAGATGTTTATGGTAGTTTTTAGGTAGAGACTAACACTCTCAGTGCAACACGGTTGTATGTTTCTCATTGTGTTTTAAAAATAAACCAATACGCAAAGCTAATACACAACAATATGAGAGAGAAGGACTTCGGTATTCCAAGGAAGACCAGTTGAATAGTTAACTATCTAGAGCCAAGAACAAAGTTAAGCCAGAATTTGTAAGAAACTGACGAAACCGACAAAGTTAAGATGTAAAAGTTAAGTTCGATCAAAACTACTTACCACTCACGAAGATTATCTCTGACGAAGTTCAAGTTTAAAATTGGGTAAAATCTTTTAAATTTTAAGTTAACTGTTAAATAAATTGTATTTAATATAGATGTGCAGCGTGTTATATGCCCCAAACCACTTACGTAATAACTTTGAATGCTATATGCATAAATATGCGTATTTAGAAATGAATAAAACACAATGTAACATTGTTGATGAAGCTGTTGCTAAGCTAAGTGGCACAATAAATATTTTACTAAAAATCTAATATCCATAGAGCCCACGCATCCATTACGAAAGTTTAAAATATTTTATTCATTACTTCGTAAAATTTAACTTTTGACTAGAGACTAAGATAAACTTTTATAATATTTTGAATTATTTTACCGGATTTTATTTTTAATTAAATTATGTTTTTAAACATAATTATATCTATAAAGTTTGAAGAAAAAAAACTAGAAACCCTCGAACATTGTTGTGTTACAAGAGATTGAGAAAAGGAGAAAAATATATTCATGAAAATATTTATAGTAACCCTTCAACAAAACGAAATACTCTAATTTTTTAATATCATCAAGGGTTTATGGCTCGCTATGTGCTCGTATTTGTGATCAGTAATTCAGCCAAATTGTGTAACTAAAAGTTGCAAATGTTGAATGTATCGTGAAGTGGTTTTCTATTTCTCAGTAGAGTGTATAAGCATCAACCTTTGACGACCGGTGACAAGATATGAAATAAGCGCGCTCTTGCGCTGTAGTAACCTCCTTAGCTCACTGGAACTATTATTATTTTAACACTGTATCAACCCTAACTTAATGAAGAAAAATGGGAATGCATTATGTGCAAGATTTCCCAAGAAATACTTCGTCTGTCGATTTTAAATTTTAAATGAAATTTAATATTTAAATATACCCAATATAATATAATAATAAACATGTCCAACAATGGAATTTAGCTGAGCGTCATCGAAGCGCGTTTGTTGGATCAACCTATAATATTTGTACATCAAGTTTTGTTAACATCACTCGAGGGACTGGACCAATTTTATTTATATATCCCATCTGCCTGTGTTTAGGTACGATGTATAAGAAAAAAATTACGTTAAGATTTGGAATTTTGCGTAAAGCTTCAGTTTTATATAAGCAAGAACAAACTCGATGATAGTGCATGTCACTCCATGGGATTGTTCTGAGTATTAGAGAACATTTTATCATTAGTATTATGATTATACAATACAATGCATGCTAATACAATATTACCAGAAATTTTTAACTCTTACCAAACAAGATATTCAGAACAGTTGGTATTCATGTAATTAGATTAGATAAATCCTTTTCAAAAACCAATTCTTACTACATTTCACATATTCTATTTAGACACATATGTAACAAATTTCGGCATTTAAATTTATTTGAATCAGGTAGTATTACAAAATTTTAAATATAATGTCACAGAACTGTTGCTACAAATTGGAGTCCAAGAATCCGAGACTTCATTCACTCAGACTGGGGACCAACCTGACCTTGACCCCTCCTCATCCCCCGGCGCTCGTCATATCACGGTCTTGTGTAACTACATTTCTACAGTTTATGCTTTAAAAGACACCGACACGTTGTTACGGTTTTTTCGACATCTAGATAACAAACTTTTTAGTACAACTCTAGCCTACGCACAGGCTGCTTGCCCATGTAGGCTAATTTCCATTGTAGAATATATGTTAATATGTAATATATAATAAAAGACACCGACACGTTGTTACGGTTTTTTCGACATCTAGATAACAAACTTTTTAGTACAACTCTAGCCTACGCACAGGCTGCTTGCCCATGTAGGCTAATTTCTATTGTAGAATATATGTTAATATGTAATATATAGTTTACTTAAATTATATAAATGATATTTATCCAACTACTGTACTTAAAATTAAATTATTTTATTTTATCGCCACTTAGTAAGTACAAAAAGGGTAATTTACTATTTATCAAATGTAAATAAATCTAATATCTTGGTGTATATGTTTTTGGAAATAAAAAAATGTTTCTATTCTATTCTATATTTCTATGTGGAACAAAAAAATCATAGAATTAAATTATACATGCAATTTTGGCGAAACCTTTTACTGGACACATGGCTGAGCGTGCTTCTACAAAAAAAAGTGGCTTTTGTCATTGGACTCCACTCCTTCAGTCTAGATGGGCAAAATAACTTGTGGTTCAATGAAACAAGAGGACATTTTCTGTAAACACTACCGAGTTACGCACATATGAGGCATATCCAGAAAGTAATTATACTGGGACTCTGACGGCCTAGGGGATTTTTTTGAAATGTTGGCTACACTGCCGTGTAACCTGATTCTTCCCCTCCGCAACGAGACCGGTTCGAGATCAGAACGTTGAAAACTGTCTATGTGACAATATGTTTTGTGAAAAATGTTAATCAAATCTCCCTCCAAGTGAGAAAATCGCGGTTTCATACGTTATCTCGTTTGAAGGGGAAAAACTCCGAGTGAGGTTTGTAATGAGATTTTATCTCTATCCAGTTTGAAGCGTCTAAAAAAATCTTGCCCGGCCTCCACTCGATTCAACTTGTGTTGGTCTTAAATAAAACACTTAGATGTAGGTTAGTACAACACCATAATAACATGATAATAGTAGTTGTTTTTGAAAATCACATAGCCTCAATAGTAGTAAACGAGACATATAGGCAAGACTTATAGGTTTACTCGTTATATAATGGTTCCCGCCACTACAACCGGAAGCGGTCTGACCAAGGGCCAAGTATTTCCGTAACAGTTTCCTGTAGCATTGACCTTGGTTTCCCTCTTCCTTCCTGAAACAATCCAGCTCTTTTAACGCCCGTTATTCAATAACATTACTTACAAATTATCAAGACATTAACATAATAATGTTGCTATTCACGGTAACTAGCGAACCCATGGTACTCCGCAGCGTTTCTCGATATTGTAATTATTGGTGAGGGAGGGGAGAAGGCATTTTAGTAATTTGTTTTACCTCATCAAAGGAGAAAATAGTATATGAGAAGTAACATACTTAGTCAAGAAATAAGTTCTCATATTTTTAATGCCGCATACAAATTTACATATCATAAAAGAATTGTAATTATTTGACATGTCGTTCCTCAAACCTCGTTCACAAAAAGGACTCTGATTTCACAAAACCTCCTTCCAACCCATATTGGATGTGAGCCAACCTTGAGGTTTAATTTTTAATTTCATGGCCACATAAAAACTGACCACGACTGAACACTCTTTCAGGTAAGTATTCTCCGACTTGGTCGATTGTTTGTACCTATCATTGTTAATTGTCCGCAAAATGCCACTTTGACAGGGAATTGTTTTCGCTTTAATGAGAATGGAACAGTAGTGTCAGATGGTGATAAGTCAATGAGACGTAATAATACCCGTTGTCCAACCTCTCTGCCAGTAATAACTTCCAAATCCCAAACATTTTTTGACAATTGCTCTTGTGCCATTTAGTAATCCTTTCATTGAATTAAGGTTTCTCAAGAGCATTACAACTGCACCTTCCTTCAAAGTCAACTCATAGGATCGTAAGCCAGTCATTTCAAGGCTGTTTAAGATCTCAGTAGGGATTTGTAGTGGTCCACCTTCATCTCCAGTTATTAAAGGATTTACACTTATGTATGTTCTGGATAAACCTGGAAGGAGATCTAAAACCCTTTTATTGATATCATCGCAGTGCTCATTATTAGGTGCAAGAATTAAATGGCATGAAAGGTAGGAAGCGATGATTAATTTTGACCATGTATTTCACTGACAATATCTGGGTCTGTAATCAAGGACAAAGGTAACTCCACTAAACCCCTATCTTTGGTAAGGTATTGACCATTACCAATTTCGAGCAGGAAATAGCAAATTCTAAGTCATCGGCGTTAGCTCTCATATTTTTGGTGAGTTTGAAAACATTAAAAAGAAGCCATAGAGTTGAAAATTAAATTGAGTACTGTACTGTAGCAGCTCTAGATACGTGAGGTTACAGCTGGTAATACTTGCTGGAAATGTTCTCCTAAGATGATGATTTTCTCACCAAATGGTTATTAAGGAATGTTTGGCCATAGGTGTCTCATCCCAGATGATTAACTTTTAGAACGATTTAAGTTCTTTACTGGATACTGGATTCTGTACAACACTGGATACAGAATGTTCATGTAAATTTAGTGGTAGTAAATTTTCATAATCGTATATTTTACTGTATAGATAATTCAATCCAATCACAGACATTGAGTGGAACTATAGTTTTATCTGCTGAACAATACTTCATACATTTCTTCTGAAAAAGAAATATTACATTGCATTAGAAGAAACCCACGAACTTGAGACAAGGTTGTGTCGGGCTCCAGACTCGCCGTGAGAGCTTCAACACATGTGATCAGAAACTGCGAGCAGTTCTTTATTTTCTTTCTAACTCTTTGATTTGAAATCCCGTCCTTGTAAATATAAAACTTGCCTAGAAGGAAATAATCTTAGTTTACAATATTACCACTGTATATATTGTGTGTATATAAACTGTATATGTATACTACAAAAGAATGTTATGTATTTATTACATTTAATAATTTTGTATAACATATTCATAGTAAAATTAAAAAACGTACTATTATTACAAAATAACGTAAGAATGTTACATTTATTAATTTTACTGTAATATTTTTAAATTTATTTACCAAAGTTTGTATATTAAGTATATTTGTATATAAATGCTTTTAAACTAATTTTAGTTTTATCTTCCTGTATTGACGTAATCACAAATTAAAATATGAAAGTTCGCGAACAAAGTTTGTTACACTTATATGTATATTATTTACTATTTAAATTACATAAATTACTAAAAACGTATTACTCCTATATATCAGTACATAACTCCTATAACTCTTAGTATTTTTTCAAAATTTAATATAATTAGTTTTATTATTTTTAGTTCACTGCACTATCTCTCCATGCAAAAAGCAAAATAAAATAAAACGGATTCATTGTTTTTCCTATTTCATTTCAGTTGTTATTATTATTCTTTGACCAAATTTATTAAAAAAATGTAGAATAAATGTAGATATATTAACATAGAGAGATCAGCTCTGGAATAATGAAGTTTTTTTGTCACATAGTATAATACTTCACTATTTGAATATGAATACATTATTAGTACCATATTACCATATTAGTACATGGTAAAACAGTATGGAAGAGGCTCTAATCATAAACATTTTAGAACATTGCCTATGAAAAAAATTAAAAATGATAAGAAATTTAAGAATAAGGCACGTTTAGAAAACGGAACACCAACATTACTTGACAACTCTTATAGCATGAAAACCATTCAGCACAAGCATTTCTCTGCACAAAAAATTTTCAAAAAAAGCATAAAATTCTCAACAAATTATTTTTATGTTCTCTATTTTAAATTCAAATAAAAAACTAAGAAAAATCGGTAGAAAATGATAGAAAATATCGGTATTTTGTTAAAATAAAATACAGTGGATGATTTAAAAACCCTCGAAAACATATGAAATAAATTATATAACATTATCAGTTTTCTGTTCCTTAGTTTTAGAAGATGAAATAAAATATTTTAAAGACTGATATAATTGAATTGGTGAAGCCTTACGTAGTTTGTAAACAAATTAACAACAATTTCTTATAAGCTAAGAATTTGACAAAATTGATAATTAGCTAAGAATTTGATAACAATATAAGGAATAAAACCTAAAATAATTGAGATTTTTACATTCACATGTAATTTATTTTATATTAATTCCAAACATATTTGACAACTTTCTTTCTAAATTACATTGATTTCAAACAGATTTTACAAGATTATAAACACATTTTATATTGGTTGTAAGTAGTTTTTAAAATTATTACGCTTATTTTAAATTCAGTTTACATTAACTTAAAATAATATATTTAATAATTATGCATTTTCTTTGCGATTTTGAAAAAGATAATATTTTAAGTGTAAATAATTGTCTTATATGAACTTAAATGAAGTAAACAGAGTTGAAGAGTTCAGAGAATAAAAGAAATTAATAGAGTAGAAGAAAATAAAAAAAATTAAATATGATTAGATAAGATAAAAACTAAATTTTGATTAATAATTCCTTTATAATTATAAAATATAGTGGATTAACCGAATAGATTTTTAAATGTTTTATGTGATTAAAAAGTAAAGAAATGTATAAGAAGAGAATTTATATTTAATTATTGTTTAAGAAATGAAAAAGTAAAGATGAAGAACATCTTAAGACAATTATTTTACAAAAACTTTAAAACGTTTGTATTTTAATCATTCAATCCCAATGTCCAATGCTTTTCAAAACTTGAATTTAAGAAAATATCAAGAACAGATTGCATCTCTGTAAAATTGAAATTTTATTATTTCTTTCTAAAAGTTAAGAAAAATTGATAGTTGTATTAAAGATTTTCTGCAGAACTATTTATGGTATACTAGACAGTATTTTTGCATTGTACTCTTTTAAAATATTTGATTCATGGTTTTTAGGTAGTATTTTCAGTGTATTGATTTAACACCTCCTATTTACTTTTCTATCTGTTTATGATTAATTTATACTGCAATTTGGTTAGTATTTTAATTGTTCCCAAAATTGCGCCGGGATCGGCATATGGATTTTATCATCTAAAAGGTTCTGAGAGCATTTTATAGCACATCGTCTTCACTACTGACAAAAAAACAAGAAAATTGTTCGAGTATTTGACTATTAAGAAAATTGATCGTTTTCATTGCATCGCATTGGTACCAATGAGTATGTGAAATCAAATTCTATTTTGAACTATGATACTGCTAACCTTCCATATGAGCAGGCCTGAAGTATTATATAGTAACTATGAATGCACGTTTTTCTTAAATGTTTTATGCACGTAGGTCGGTTTTGTAAGGACCTTAAAGGGCCTTAGTAAAATCGTGTCGTTGTCCTTCTAAGCGTCCGCCGTCTGTGGGAGAACTCTTCATAGAAAGGAATGTAAGAGACTCTGGTACTACCTCTTGGTGCAAGGAAGATTACTATAGAATTTTGGGTCAAAAGGTAAAAGGAAAGTCCCTCAGCCTGATAACTCTTAGAGCCTGGAAAGTTCATAGAGATATTAATTTTGGTATATTGGTCCAAGAAAGAAAGCTTTTTATATTTAGGTTAAAAGAGCAAAGGGCAATCCACTCGCCTATATTTTTGTCCAACTGACAATGAAATAACATGTATTTCTATAAGGCTTAATACTAAAAATGTTTACTTTTAAAAATAAGACTTAAAAGATATTTACTTAGAAAAATACCCGTGGCTAATTATTTCGTTCACTGAAGATCGATTGGAAGGAAAATATAACGGCGAACAAGTGGCTCCTTCAGTTGCCCTAATTGGTTTTAAGGAATTTATCGGTACTTTTGTTTACATTTATATTCCTTACTCTCACTCTATGAAACTAATTTAATTGTAGCCCTGTCAGTCTCTGAGAGATATTCTACTGAACTAACACTCGTATCTATGTGTTTTATCATACACGATGTTAATATTGGTGTTAAAATTATGCCTTACAATATAGTAATAAACTGCAGTTGTGACATAAGTTATATCGTACATAGTGTAAGTTAACCTTTTTGTTCGGTGGCAGCTATACGGTTCTAGCTTCTAATTCATTATAGGGAAATATTTTATTTCAATCTTTAGGCCAACTTAGACAATTCCAAAATGAGCTTTTATATCAACTAGAACGATTAACAAATTTGCTTCAAATAGGTAACGATTGATATGTCACTTAAAAAAGATAATCTAATTTTTCTCAAAACCTAAAATATTATTAACCGTTGTAAAATTTGTGGGATTTCTTAAAAACTTTTAAAAACATTTTAACATACTTTAAAGTTTTAAAACATCGCAGTTGTAATATGTTATATAAACAATAGAGACATTTTAACCTAAATAAAAACATGTTTAGAACTTTAAATTACCTATGAACCCATAACCATATTTTGAGTTTCAGAATCAATATTTAAAACGTCTTACTCCATTATTATTTTGCAATCAATTAAAATCTACAACGATTGAATTATTAAATTTTTTCTTACAGTTTCTATTATTAGGTCTTCACCTTTTATGAGCAATGTAAATCTGATTCCTTATTTTAAATATTTAAAGTGTGATAACATGAAACAATAACAAAAAACGTAAAACATGAACATTTAACAACAGTTATCGTATATGATTAAAGATGATTTATACAATTTTAACATATCCATTGGTAATTTGGGAGATATATTAAGATTTTAAGAATGTTTATGAAAACATTAATTATATTGTTAAATTCAACTATATACATCGTATTGGGTGATAATTAAGCGTTTAATATCCAAAATATGGAATTTATAAAGCAATATTCATAACCGATATTCCACAAAAATTTATTAATCGAATTTATATCCTCTTTGTATCAACCAATGTTTATTAGTTTATTAGAAATTTATTTGAAATGTTCCATTTACCTTGAAAATGAACAGTACCTTGAAGAGTGAAGTAAGTGAGCTGAGGGACAGAATGAGGAGCATGGAACAATATTCCAGAAAGAATAATGTAGAAGTGAGGTGGTGTCCCGGTAACACCGGGCGAGGTAGTGGTGGACATAGTAAAGGATATAGGCGCAGCCCTGGGAGTAGAGGTGCAGGGACAGTGATGTCGCGGCCGCACACCGAGTACCCGCCTTTAAGAAGGAGCGTCAGCCATCCCTCATCATCCAGTTTCAAAGAAGAGACATGAAGGAACTCTGGATCTCGAAAGTTTAGGGAGAAGAAGCCGCTGACAGCTCAACGGGTGAAGAACTGCTTCCCAGTGTCTCCTGTGTACGTCAATGACCACCTGACGCCAGAAAATAAAACTCTTCCTCAGGGAAACCTGAAGCAAAAATGTCGGGAACTTGGCTATCAGTTCTCCTGGTGTCGTGATGGCAAATTTTTTTGCTAGGAGAGCAGAAGGGCGAACCTGTTAAAGCGAATCGTCAATTACAGAGACATAGAACAACTAAAGTTAACAACGTACAGTAAGGTAAAATGTCAATCTGAACTTATGACACCAATTAATCGAATTTTTATGTATTATGAGCATTTCCTAGCTGTGGATATGTCACATTATGCAATTATTCCTTATTTACTTATAACGAACTATGTATTTTTTTTTACTAAAGATTTGTATGATTCGATCCAAATTAACAGTTTTTGAATAGCTTAAGTTACGATAGCGTATTAATGCGTATTATTTTTGTCTATAATTTTTTCTGTATTCTTTTTAAACCTATTAAGTACAATAGAAAAAATGTAATATGGCAAACTGAAATGGTCTCTTTTATTATTTTTATTTTACACGTCAAGATTTTTATTACTTTAGTTCTAACTATAATTTCTAAATATGGTACAAATGGCATTTACCTTAATTGTTAATCATTTTCGTTGTCATACATTATAGACTTTATACAGGTTTTTTATTTCTTTGTTTTTTTTTTTTCTTATCGCAGTAAACTTCAAAATAAATAGGCCTACATTAGATTTTATTTTATTCAACCAAATATGTCAGGTTTTAATGGTAGAAAATAATGTAAATAATTTGGAATATTTTTTTCAACAATGTAAATAATGGGAGTAGCTTAAACTTAATTTATGCCAACATCAGGAGCTTGAGAAAAAATTTTAATTCATTTCTTTTAGAATTCCATCAAATAGGTAGTAAAATCAGCTTTATTGTTTTCAGCGAAATATGGATAAAAAAGTGAGGAGGTAAATTTATATAGTATACCGGGATATAAAGTGTTTCATTATTGTAATGAAACTTACAGAGCAGGCGGTGTAATGTGTTATGTTGCAGAAGAGATAAACACAGTTCAATTAAAATTAGAATTCCAAACAGCAGATTCATTATTAATTAAACTGATTTTTCAAAATTCGTTTTTTAACCTCCTCTGTTTATATAGATTACAAAGTTTTCAGGAACATGACTTTATTAACGAGCTTTCTGTGAAATTACCTCAATTATACCACAATACAGTCATCATAGGTGACTTAAATATTAACATACCTCTCTGATAAACAAAACCCACAAAATTATTTAAACTCTTTTGCACAGCTATGGTTTTACTCAGTTTGTATATAAGCCAACGCGTATTACAGAAGACTCGCGAACGTGCATAGACCATATCTTTATCAGACACAAATTCGTAAACCAATTTAAGAGCGAGGTTTTTGATATTAACCTCACAGATCACTGCGTTTTAAGTTTAAGAATAGAATTTTTAACTAATCGAGAAATAAACCAATTAAATAGTAGTATTCAGGAACCACATTTTTCAAAAATTAATTATGTTTTACTAAAAACTAAGTTACAAGCTCTTGATTGGAGCAGTTGTATTGAATCGAGCGATGTTAACATCTGTTTTGATAGATTTCACGAACTGTTATCTGATATTGTTGATAGTTGTAAGTTTAATGTAAGTACAAAAAATAGGTTAAGTAAATCGATTTCTCGTAATCCTTGGATTACTGCAAAACTGTTAAACAAATTTAAAAGGAGAAAAAAGCTTTATAAAATTTCCAAAACAGAGACCTTATGACAACAAGTACTTAGACTACTATAAAAAATACTCGGAAAATGTATCAAATGAAATTGACTCAGCAAAAAATCAATATTTTTCTAAATTAATTGAAAATTGTCAAGGAGATATTTCTCTTCAATGGAGAGTAATAAATAGGATAAGTGGTGGAGAAGTGAAGAGCTGTTTTGATAAGCTGGAATTAGATAATGGGGAAATTATAACGGAACCATTAAGTGTAGCAGAAACAATAAACAATTACCTAATCGCGGCACAATCGGGTTCTTGCGATAAAGGCCCGGTCTCTTACCGTATCATTACCGCAAAGGCCAGTTTCGTTTTTCATTCATCCAACAACTGAAGATGAAGTTATTTCCATTATTAATGGTTTGAAAAATAAAAAATCTTCTGGTTTTGATGGCTTCAATGTTGTTTTAATAAAAACTATAGCAAATGAAATTTCTTCCGTTTTGACTTACATAATTTAATTTAAGTTTTACAAACGGAATTTTTCCTGAAAAATTGAAGTCAAATATAATCGTGCCAATTTTAAAAAAAGGGTTATCAGTTAAATTTGATAATCTAAGACCAATAAGCCTTCTATCAATATTCTCAAAAAATTATTGAAAAACTCATGAAATTACGCATAATACAGTTTTTAGATAGATTGAATTTTTTTAGTGATAACCAATATGGATTTAGGAAAGGAAGATCTACCGAAGACGCTTTGTTAAATAGTTCAAATCTGATTTATAAAAGTTTCAACAGTAAAAAATAAAACATCTGGTCTTTTTATTGATTTTAAAAGGGCATT
>NW_025785292.1:0-20775 GCF_021130785.1 Homalodisca vitripennis
TTTGTAGTCCTCATTCTAATTAATCCTTTGATTGTATTATTTACACAAGATATTCAATGCTACAAATTGAGGCACAGAAAAAGTGAGCCCTCGACTGCCCTATGTAGAGTAAGAGGTTCAGCGATAAATATTTGAATGATAAAAATCAAAGTTACGTGATACAATCATAGCATCAGACCTCAGAACTAACCTGAAATAATCCTCTGGACCTCACAACACCATGTCCTGTATGAATGATTTATCAACTGTGTAACTAATACAACCAAAGAATAAATCTAAATGTTTCATATGTGAACTGAAATTTAATTGAAGTTGTTAATGGTGAAATAAAAATTTAAAATGAGTGGACTTTACTATTAATTACTCTTATTTTGAACTCATTGTATGAAACAAAGAGCTAATGTTCTCTCTCCTATAAAACTTTCTGGAACGTGGAAGAGAATCTTACTTGTTACATAAAATATGGTGAATGATTAAACATGTAAGTTGTAAGTAAACAAGTGAAACTACAATCTAATAAGTTCCAATATCCCTTGCTTAATTATAGTATGATATAAACCAAAGTTCTACCGAATACAGTACACAATCAAAAATTTTTAATTAGTACAATCGAAACCTACAAGAAAAAAATAAAATAAAAATTATATAAAAAATGAGAAAATAAATAAATAAGTTAATTTTATTATTAATAAAATTATTTTATTTGTTTTATTTTAAAATAAATTAAAATTGTAGAAGAAATAAAAATGTCTTTTATATTAAAACCTGGTGACTTCTATAAAGCATATAAAGCAGAAAATGAAAACCAATTTCCCACTGATTTTTTCGCAACTAACACAAGAATTTTCGAATAACACTCAACTTAAACGAATAACATTAATAAGCACAAGAAATATTTCTTAAAATGAACAACTACCTTGAGTAGATAAACTATATGAGTATTTATTTAGGCAACTCACTAAAGATGGTACTTAACAGTTTATCATCATTACTCACAATGAAGATAGTGTCCGGACGATGTTTACCTCACTACCATCTCCTCCTCACACACCTACCAGTTTACTTGTAGACCTTGGTCCTTATTGACAGCTTGGGCGGCGCGGCCAGCACACTGCGGTACACACAAGATGGGATTTCATCCAACTTGATTTTCAGGTTTTTAAAGCAGTCTTCATTGGCAGGTCAGATTACACTGTAGGTGTGGCGCTAATACTGAAAATCTATGTGTAATCTCTTTAGTCCCCGTGCAAAATAACTAAGATCAATCAGTGGCGTGACTAGGACAAGGTTTAGGGGGTAATGAATCTGGTTGAAGAGCACACCAGAAGGATCAATACCGAAGAGTATTGAAATAAAGTTTATAAATTAGAGAGGTTTAATTAAAATTTAAAACTGCTGTATTGCAAAAAAGTTCGATTGTTGTAATTTTTTTTTTTTTTTTCTTAAAGAGTTTTCAAGAGGGTTCTATCCCATTCATTCCTTGCCATATTCACACACCTCTGCGATCTATAACAAATGCCTTCCTGAGGAGACACGACATAAAAACCAACAGAGGTGCTTTGTTATATAAATTCATCATATACATCTTGAAGAAGTATCATTGCCAGGTGCTCCCCTAATGAAAATGTCTGACACCAGCCAGATATGGCCATATCAAAATCCAGATAGGCTTCATAAAATTTTATCTGGGCCAGATATGGCCAGGCATGACCAGATGTGGTCTCCCATGTCTGTTTAGATATGGCCAAATGTGGAGCCCCATTTGGCCTAGATATGACCAGATATGGCCATGTAAGGCCAAATATGAACCAGTTTAGTGCATATAAGGAATCTCATATCTGGACTAACTGAAAATAATCACATCCATATCTGGAAACATAGATATAGGTCCCATATCTGGTCTTATATGATAGTACTATCTGGACAAAGCATTAAAAATCCCCAGTATAAAATATAATAATTTGGTATCATATTTGTCATTTTGTTAAATTTGCAAATATATTTCACAGTACTCAAATAAAACAAAACTTATAAATACGTTTCATTAAAGCATCACTCACGTACATAATTTTGAGTCTCTATTCTCAGTCTATGTTTTTTTTATTTACCTTTTTTTACATATCATTACAAAATGCATATGTTTTAAAGTTTGAACAATTTAAACATATCACATCCCTTTGCAATGGTGGTATAAAATAACTGGATTTGTAAATATGGCATCTTATAGAAATGCAATGCATTATATATTCGAATTCAAACATATAAAGCAACACATTTATAGAACTCAAAACATTGATATAACATTCATATCAAGGGTTTAAAAAATATAATATACTATAGCAAAATTGTGTGTGTGTTTGCACACGTGTGCATGAGTGTATGTGTGTGAGTGTATGTATGTGTCTGTGCGTGTACATGCTGTATACACCTATGTGCATATTTGTTATGTATAAAATAAAAAACTGAAGACCAAATCCTCCCCTTATGAATTGAATAGCATAAGAGACACTTCAGTTATATACTTAATATAATTTTATATAGATTACATAGTTTTAATGTAACAAAATTTTGAGAACAAGCTATAAATATGTATAACATACATTTTTCAGTATCATATAATATACAAGAATAACTCTTGGAAAAACTAAGAAAAAAGGCACATTTTCATGGTTACAAATTTTGGATAAAAAATAATAACTAAACGGTAAAACATGAAAAAGTAGAACTTGAGTCACTGCATAATATGTATCTGTGTGCACATTTATACTTAATTATGTTAATCACATAACATAATAAAGATGTGCATTAATTTTATTGATTTCAGGTATGTTTCTAATTATAACTACAATCACAAAATAATACAATGTATATCGGTGATGTAAAGTAAATTTTAAAGACCTGCGACAATCAAGGTCCAGAAATATGTTTTTATAACTATTTTCTGTTTTGGGAAGTAAGGCATTTTTAAATAACTAAGATACAATCTTCAACTAGTAGACAGTATGAGTTTATTCTTACAAACGAATTATAAATTTATTAAAAAAACAAGGAAACTATTAACACTGCTTATAAACATTTAAAAAATAATTTCTAAAATTAGAAATTCAGGGATCTGTCAGAAAATTAGAAATCAGTTTGTCTGTCTGCCACCACTGACTAATAATTCCATTGTAGAAGATGTTAGATTTTGCCATCCTACCTGCAGCTATACTGTTTTCTTACCTAGCATTCATTAAATTTGTAAAGTGTATCACTACAAAACGTCAAGATTACATCTATAGGAATACATTTCTCATTGTAATGGTGTAATAAAATTCAATAATTCGAGATACAGAAATTACTCAAAGGAAATTTATATAACAATATATAAATGATAAATACCTTTTGATATAAATTTAATCTCATACTCACTGTTATGTCTAACATTGTGTCTGCTTATGAGTATGTATGTATATTTGATTTGTTTATAACTGTGTTTTTATATATTTGGTATTTGGTGTAGTGTTCAACAAACAATTCACAAAATTTTCAAGAATAAACACAATGGGATAATTTCTGTTTTATTGTTTTTGTTTATTTTTGCTTTTTGTTTTATATTTTTTATTTATATTAATTTTAACTTTCAGTTATTTTTTATATTCTTTGTAATTTGTGAACTAAAATACTTTATTATATCTTTTAGCATCTTATTTTTAATCTACTGTCCTGTCTGGGCTGGTTGGCTGTTGTATGGATGTGCATGGCAACATTGAAAACTATTTTTGATTCCAACCACTGTTTAGAATTAGATTCTCCTAAATAATACATTTCTACTTGATTTATTTTGAAAGCTCCTCCAGTACTGACAACCTTAAAATATTCTATATTAATATCCACATTTATTCTAAGAATATATACCAACTACTAATCTACCTAGTTATTGATTTATATGTTATTGTGCTGGCTGAGGGGGGAGTGGGAAGGAATGAGTATTGAATTGCCTTTTAGCTGGTAATGACTGAGAATTAACGCAATCAAAATGCACAGTTAGCTAGAAAGATAAACGCTGCTGGAAACCCACCTGTGATTGACTATGAATTACAGACTTTAGACTAATTTTACTTTACGGACTGTCACTTTAGAAGACATTTTTCGACACTTGCATGGTGGGTCTGTTCCGGGTCATGACAGCGTTTCAGCCATATTTCTTAAGAATAACATTAACATATACATGTGATGAACTTAGCTATTAATTAAGGAAATTTCCCAAATACTCTTTAGTTAGCTAAGGTGTTCAGAATTTTCCAATCATCAAATATAAAAAACGAAATAAAAACTTCTGCCCAATTATTAAGTATTTTTTCCAAATTAATATATTTCTACAAGACTACTCAACCTTCTGTATTAATTGGATATAATAAGAAAAAAATATTTGTTTTGTTTCAATATAAAAAAAATTATAAATGATGTAGCAACACATTCTAATCTAACTACCCTGAGTTGGGGGGCAATCCAGTTTTCAAACTGTTTTATCATCTTTGGAAGGGTTTCTTGGAACCTTTTACTATTAAATAAGTGTTCTAACATACGGTATCAAAAACTTTTGATTTCATCTGATGACAGATCCTCCATGTTGACGGTGTCTTGTCTTCAGGCCCACTCAAAACCAAAATGGAACAGTTCCGCTGATGATGACTAGCACAAAGTCAGAAGCTGCTCGAAGATCGTCTTCTAGTTCTGGTGCAGACAGACGCTCTGGACAGCCCAGCTGCTCTAGGTTGGAGTTGAGAGACTCTCGGTAATACGAATACAGTTTGTTCTGTTTGTGCTCTCGTCGTTCGCACTCGTTCCACAGAAAATAAACCAGATCTAGTACCATTGATCCCCACCTCGTGTTTTGAAAATCAATGGAAACTTGACATCCTCTACTTCTTTAGAGTCGGAGTACTTGAACAACAAGTTGTTTATTCACAAGTCTCCATCGGTTTAGGACATTCAAGCCACTCATCTTGGGCTGGAATAATAATTTGTTATTGATTCTGATACATGATCAGCCCTGTTCAGTAGAAATTTCTTTTAGCATATTTGCAACCTTCCGCCTCATCAAGATACTTTCTGATGTGCTTTTATGGCAGATTTTATAAAAGAATGAAATATTTCGCTTCTACTTGAGCGCATCTTATCTTCCCCAAGTCCTTTGATCAATTCAGGGTCATTATGATAGCACGCCACAGATGATGCATGGAAACTTTGCCAAAGTTTTGTAGACGAGTTTGCAATGAGAGGAAATCCAGCTGCTTCATTTTTATCACACATGATATAGTTTTAATGCATTCAAATCCTGTAGGATCATTCCATTTTTCTATTGGGCAGTTATAAACGGTTGGACCAAACTCACAGTTGACTAGTTTTTCTAAATTTTGGCAAGAGTTCATTGTATATTCTTGGTTCCTTAGCATAAAAATCAGAAACTGTCCTAAAACATCCATGATGGCACCTTTCGAGATGGGTATCTTAACGATAAGTGAAGTGGTCTGTAGACCTGACTCTGACTCTGCAACAGTATACTCCACTCTGACCCTGTATATGTGACTTATGTAGTTGTCACCTGCTGCTACAGCTGGCTTGACAGAGAACTTGACGATTGTCACTTGACTTTCCATCTTCACTTTGCAGTGCTGAGGCCAGAAAAGTCTCATCCAACCAAGCTGGACATTCTTGTGCCATTTTACCTGGAACAAAAACCTTAAAATATTACATATACACAAGTACCTTATATTAAATTATTTCCACATCAATAACTGACTCTCAGAGTGATTAAATCTGAATTTATATATATATATATTTATATATATATATATATATATATAAATTATATTATGTTATATATTAATTAAATTATATTATACATTATAAAATGTATTATAAAAATACAGAATATATATATTCTGTAAAATATTAAAAAGCAAAAGAGATACAATTGTTCTCAAATCTCCATACATGAATACAGGTGGGGACAATGATGTAGTCATTAAGGATAGACATAACTGACTCTCAGAGTTGATTACATCTGAATTTTTTTATATTGAATATATATATATATATATATATATATAAAATATGATATATATATATATATATATATTATGTGGCACAATTTAATATTGCCCTCCCCAGTATAAGAACTATAGTTTAGACAAATACTGGATTTATTTACGTATAGTGTTTAAGTCATTATATTACAGTTGCAAACAAATGAAGTTAAGTAGGAAATTTCCAACATTGCCTGCCACAGGCAAGTGATTTTTTGAGTTAGATTTTTTCTTTTTGTCTATAATACATGTACCGTAATGTATCTAAACTTTTCCAAAATCCTAGTTTAGGGGGTTCGTTTTGTAAAATTTTGGCAGTAAAAACTTACGCATAAAAACTTTTATACAAAAAACTAAGAAGTATTTTTTATACAGCACAAGAGTGTTTGGGTTAGATGATAACATCAAAACATGTCAAGGCTCATGATGTTTAGAGTGGTGCCAAGATTGTATACTGATTAGCAATTTTGTTAGTAACTAAACTAGTAGAGTAAATAGGTATAACAATTTAAGCCTTGAGATTGATTGTGGACATGGAGCCTGTCTTGATCCAGGAAGCAATGTTGCTCTTAATGATAATAATACGCAATTAATGCAAATTTGATGGTGTCGATTGAGGTGGCAGGGTCTGCCCCCCACCTCTTGAATTGGTAATTGAGTGAATTTTTTATCGTTGATACTATTATACCGGACTTTTATATTTGTGCAATACAATTTAGAAAATTAAATGACTCTAATTACAAAATTGCAATTATATTCTTTTTTTAATTCATTAAACATTTCCCCCTGTTTCTTTGTCTGTTTGTGGTAGCTGGTGGCAGTGTAATTTGCAATGCAAAGTCCAGTTTATATTTGTAGTTTTGAGATGTCTGATTAATGTGATCGTATAAGTAAAGTATTAATTTCTTCTAAATGCACTGCAATAAATCAGATAAATAAATAATTGGTTTCACATGTCCGAGAATATTTTTCAGCTTCTACTAAAATTCTCTCATTGATAAATTATATATATTCTAATACAGAAGTTGCTATAAAATTAAACAATTGCCATGTGTACCAGAATCATGTGATGGTAAACGTTTTGTGAAGTTCATAAGTCTTGTAGTGTCAATTACTTCAAAAATCTAGCATCTTGACAACATTCAACTAGTACAATTGTATTTTTTGCATCCGTGTTTTTGTTGTGAGAGATACATTTTTTGTTGGTCTCAGTTTTTCAAGTTTAGAGTTTTCTTTTTTTTATCTGAAGTTGAAAATTTGTTTACTTCTGCTTTAGATGCTCTGAGGGATGTTAGTAAATTCACTCGCAATTAAATTTGTGAGCAGTTTTGTTTTTATTTCAATACAGTTTGGAGGATGTTTTTTTCTGTTGGTGATGAGCAAATTCTTTGTTAAAGTAAGGATTTAGGACGCATCTGCAAATATTTGCTGGCTTTCTTGTTGTAAAAAGGCACTTTGATAGAGAAACCCTTATGCATGCAATTTTCATCCGTACATTTATGAAAAAAAAGTCAGATGGTTGGAATGCTTAGTTGACTTGAGGTTCAAGTTTTTATAGTTCACTGATTGTGTTTTTATTTATATATATATATATATATATTATTTCATTTATTTATAAATGTATATATGAAAACACACACATGATACACATTTTATTATTGCACTTGAATTGAATTTTTTTTTTATCTCATTTAAATTTGTTCGTTGTTTTTATAGTGGATTTAGACTACTCCATAAAAGGGGGGGTTTTCTGATTTCCGGAAGGAACCACCTTGGTTTTAAATAAACATTATCTTTTCTGTAATAAGAAATTTTGCAAGTTTTATATTGCAAAAAATAGATTTTTAGAATAAAAATTTACTCATAATCAAACTTTAGTTTATTAATTTATGTTATTTTTATGGTTAAAATTACGATGGTTAATTTTTGCCACGTCTTTGTTTAATCTCAGAGATGGCCCTTCCCGTGGAATCTGCCAAAGACTTAGTGGAGGTTGAAAAAACACCAAGTTTAACAAAGTAGTATGTAAACGCTATAAATAACTAATATGATAAAATGTGCATCATCTAAATCATAAAATGTCATAACCTTCAAGGACTAGTTTTAAATGAATTCAGTATAGATAATTATAATTGTACCGTACCTGCTGTTTTGAACACAACAGAAGAATATATTCTTTGCTTCTATATTCTAGTACTTACAAATAATATTAGGCTTAGTTATTGCATGACTTTAACTACCACTACAAAATAACCTTTTATATTACAATAACGGTAAATGTTTACTTTAGCCACTACACAATACTTGTTGTTTTTAATAAGCTGGGACTAAAAATCTAGAATATACAAGTAACCTTATAACCTCAAAAGATAACAGCACAATCAGCACCACAACATTACCACTCCAAAGAAATGAATCTACCACTTCTCACTTTTCCCGCCAAAACACGAAACGGAAACAGATGAATAAGACCTGCTTTAATTGGAATAATGCAAAAACATCATGATCGATGTAATGGATCGATGCAAACAGTTCATTGGATTGTTAGTGCAGTCATTGAAGCGAAAAATACGGTCTTACCTCCGAATTTTTTTACTGTGAACCGATTTGCATGAAAATTTTGGAATTAGGCTCATCTTACCCTTAACTTCAAAAGTGAAAATGATCTGAAACTCCGCCTATTATTTTTAAGGGGTGTAAACAACCCCTTAATGGAAAAATCCGACATTGGGCCATTTTATCGCTAGAAAACATGTTTAATAGTAAGTGGTGAAATTTTAAAGTGTTTTCTAACACAATTACCTAATATCAAAATCATTTTCAACCCCTTGAACATCTTACAACCCTTGCAAACAACCCCTAAATTTAAAAAAATTACAAAAAAATACTTTGGTATGATATAAAAAAGATGTAAGTATAGAGTTAGTAATATTTTATATTTTCTATAATAATTATCAAATTTTTTAACCCCCTTTCAGCCCTTGAAAACTACCCCTTGATAAAAAAATTGTTTAAATTTTTTTTTTTTATAAAATGAAATGGATTTAAATATTATTCCACACTCTCGAAAAATGAAATTATCATATTTCTTAAGCTTTTCTACCCTTAAAAACTACCCCTAAATTAAAAATAGTAAAATATATATGATTACATATGAAGGGGTTAGAAGACAAGGGGCTACAAGTCCATTTTTTTTGGTGAAATGAGTTAGACACAGATTCTTGTAGCTAAATATAATAAAAAAGTTGGTGGCCAAGAGGTATAAAGTCAGTCACCATCAGGTGCTGAGCTCTAGCAGTGAAATACCCTTGACTACTGAACAATAACATTATTTTGATGAGTGGTCAAGAGATACAAGTCACAATGTACCCCTTTGACTACTGAGCAGGAGGTTTGAAACAGCTGCATGGCACATTTGTTGTTTTCATTACTCTGTCTGTCAGGTGAAGTTTTACTGTGGTGGGAAGAGCTTATTATTGTTATTATTAAATATTGTTAATAACAATTATATTGCATTATTGTTAATATTAAATGAAATGATGAATTCATTTTTGTAATATTTTGTTAATATTTGGATAATAGACAACTAGATAGAAAGAAATGGCAGACAATTTGTTCTTCTGATGGAAGTGATCCTAACCTCTTTGAAGGTAAGTTGTTTACTTAATAAGTAATTAAAACCTGTTTTCATTGTTTGAGAGATGAATTGTTTACATTTTAAACAAACAAATATGGTACTACCAAGATCATTTTATGCACACTTTCTTCTTAAAGGACAAAGCCTTTTCTGCTTCTTAAAAGATACAGTTATTCTGGAAGTAGGCTAGACCCATTGTAAAACATCAGCTTCTATATTAATTAATGAATTAGTTTACACAATTTTTTGTGTAAATAATTAGTTACACAAAACTAATTAGAGTTAGCTAAAAGAAACACGAATACATCTGTGTTTTGTTCCTGACCACTGGGCTGGAATCATTGCTAAAAGTTGCAAAAGGTTCATGGTAAAATGTATGGAAGAGGAAGAGTTCATTACACTTGAAGGGGTACAACATCTTTTTAAAAGATCTGTTGTTGGAATCAGACAAATGCATGTGGCTTTCAATACAGAAAAGACGTACCATGGACATTGTTTTATTAAAACAACTTTTAATGATTCTATGCCATTCTTAACCTATGACATGAAAGCAAAGTCATCTGGTAGAACTCCCACTGAACTACCCTTACTAGAACCAAAAAACAAGAAAGGAAAAAAATTAAAGCTTCCAAGTACAAAGACCTTCAAGAACTTCTACCCTACGTTCCTCCTATCCATCATGAGTTTTACAAAAAACTGGACTATGAAGGAAACCCCCGTGACTAAAACCAGGAGTCAAACTATACAAGTTGAAGTGCCACAGCCTCAAGTATCAGAGCCAAACGATGAAGGAGCAGACTCTATAGAAAATGGTGGGAATTGTTATGAAACAGACTCTGACTAAGTAAAAAAACACTCTGGTTGTTATATATCGTGACTATTCAGAAGAGGAAAAACAAAATAAATTATTACTTTGTATCAATAAAACAAAACTTTCTTACTTACACTAGTTTTATTCATTCATTCCATGTTCTTTAAACCATCTATTTAGTTTGTGGTCAAGGGGTACAAGTCATGAACTTAAACTTTTATTTTAATAATAACTTTACACCCAAAGCATTTAAATATGTAAACAAGCATGAATAAACTTTTCAGTTACATAATCAAACACTAAAAAATATTTTTTTTAGATCTACCACAATAGTAATAATAATTTTTTTTTTAACACTGACTTTAACCATGATTTTCTCAGAAACCAGTTTTTTTGGACTTGTACCCCCTTGGCTTATAAGCCCTTCATATTATTTTAAAATAATTTAATTTAGAGTAAAAAAATTGCCATTTATATTGGATAAAAATATTTACAAATTATACAAAATTCACTCAAATGTGTTATATATACATATAAGAAAGCATGTATTCATGCGTACGTTTTCCAAAATATATGAGCCATATTATGTATATATATACACATTACAATAGTTTTGGGTCTCTATTATACTGCGTACTTTCACATTGCTCCAAATATTCACAGTCCAAAATTTTCAGTTTACTAAGTAGAAAAAAAATATGATAAGTTTTTTGACCATAACTCCTTCAATTTTCATGCTATCACAATTTATAAAAAACCATTGTAAAGGTAATTAAGAGAGCTACAACATCCTTCATTTGCAATATATAGTAAAAAACCTTTTTCTCAAACGGTGAAGGGTTAAGGGCTTAACCTTTCAGGGGCCAGGACCAAAATATGAGATGTTGCAAAATTTTTTCACATATCTATCCCCTTGTGACTAGTCAAAAGTGCCAGGCTAAAATTGGCGATTTTGCAGTCTCTTAGATTAAAAATTTATAACTTTTCATAAACATTAGAGAATGACCTAAAAGTTGCACCAAATTACTCGTATAGATATATACTATCAACAAAAAAATATGAAGATGTAGTTTTTAAGTAATTTAAAATTTAAAAAAAATAATGTTTTAATGGATTACATAAAAAAAAATTTAATTTTTTAATTTTTTTCGTAAATAACTAAAAAAGGAAAAATAATTTTACTGTAGAAAGCTATGTTATTATATTGTACATTTATAAAGGAACAACCATACAAAATTTTGTGTTATTTCTCTCATAAATAAATTTTTTATGACACATTTTGTATAAATACGCATAATTGTACTTCGCAACAAGTGATAAAGCAACTGACTCTTAACTGCAAGAAACTTAAAATAAATATTCACATTACGGATGTACCGGTAAACAGATGATTGTAGGATCCATAAGCAGTTTCAATACAGTTAAAAACACTAGTTACCAAGAAATATTTACACAATTTTATTTGAAATTTATTTACACTTTTTCTATTTACAAATATGCTACTTACAATTTCACTCCCGTGAGATCGCAAATTGTCAGTCATTGTAACTACTACCACACAAATAGCTAAGCAGGTAACACTACTAATATTTACAACCACAAAATAAAATAATGAAGAAGAATCCAGCATACAATGGTACGATTGCACTAAAGCATAAAGAATTAACAACAATAGATCGAGTCACCTGATAATGTCACGTGACAATTACGAAATAAAAATGCATAGACCTCCAAAATAAAAATTATATTCATATTAAATATCTACAAATATACCAGGGAATAAAAAAACATAAAACTTTAATCATTTGATGTCGTATTTTTTAAAGAAAATTACGAATATCAAGGCGGCAATATATTGCCGCCTGGCGCTTTTTCGCGTATGTCACCGACGCCTGGCACTTTTCAGACACGATCTATGGCGGCAATATATTGCCGCCTGGCCCGGAAAGGGTTAAGAGAGGCTGTGATTGCGCTTGCCACGCGCTCTTTAAACAATCATATTTCCGTTAATTTTTGTTTTACAGAAAAATAAAAAAAATAAAAATTGTTTGCCAGAAATATACCTACATTTTTCATACTTACACTTTTATTTCGTATATGTCGTCATTTTTGAGATATTATTAAAAAAGGTGGTTTTTTTTTAAAAATTTGAAATTTTTTTTTAATCGTGACTTTTTTGAAAAATATGTGTCCTGAAGCAGCCAAACTGATACAATCTATTAAACTCTTCATAATAAAGTTGATTCTAGGCGGAATACGATTAATTTTAATTTTTGTGGAAATGGCACTTATGAAACCCAATGATTTAAAAGAAAAAAAACAACATTAGATGCTCCTCTTATTTGCAATACAGCTCACTTATTTTACGTGCAAAAGACTTTTAATAGTACTAATTTTAAAGCTTATTTCAAGCAATATAAAAATCTTTTTTATTAGAATGCCTAAAATGCATCTGCTCGCCGCTAGTGGTCAAATTTCATTGACCACATCGATTAAATTTCAGACAAAATAAAAAACGGCTTTGATTTTTAATATCTAGCTTAATATTGCACTTAGAATACTTTATAAAAAACAAAATTGTTCATTGTTTTACCTGTTACAATTGTGTTCTTTATAACATTTTCGATAAACGTATATTTTTGGAGATATTTGCAAAAAACCGATGAAAAACGTGAAACAATTGCGAATTTTCAGTTGCCAATAACTTGAAAAGTATTGGATTTTTCGAAAAACGTTTTATAAATGATTTTTTGCTTAAAATTAGGCCTTCTATCGATATCCGAGGTTATTTTGAAAAAAAAATAAATTCACTCCCGAGAAGGGGTGGCAACCACCCCCAGGGTGGTTGCGGAGTTCAAATCATTTTCACTTTTGAATTTAAGGGTAAGATGAACCTAATTCCAAAATTTTATGCAATTCGGTTCACAGTAAAAAAATTCGGACCAATAATGCTTCAATGACTGCAATTATGTGTGAAGAGTGACAGTGAGGTTAAGTTGTCGTCACTATCGCCTAGAGCGCGAAGATATAGCGGCACTTTAAATAATTGTTGCTGAGATGTGCAGTTCTGAACATGAAGGCGCTCGGAATAACTAAAACCCTTATCTCTTCCCTATTATACATTTTTGCAACAAACAAAAATGTTTCAAATTTTCAAATGATGATGTGATAATATTGGAAATGCATTTTTATTTTTACAATTCTTATTACATCAAAACTAATAATTTATTAACCCATAATCTTTGTTGTGTGTACTTCTATGAACATATTATTAATAAACTATTATTCACTATTATCAATAATCACTATTGATTTAAACTGTCTAAAGTGTTCTAATATGAAATAATACACGGTATTTAAAATCAAACACACGCCTGGAGTTAAATGAGTACTCGGAGTTAAGATTCACTGTTGTTTCAGTTTAAAGCGCCTTGTTTCAATGAAAATTTGCAAAGAGGCTGCAAGTATATGGATGTATATGAATAACCCAACAAACTTCTCAGGTGGTTTCCTTTCATCAAAATAATGAAAAAAGTTCATATAAACATACTGTATATCCGAAAACGCTTTTTAGCGAACTAACGGCTAGCTTAAGGTTTTCGCCCGATTTTCTGGGAAAGGACGGTAATAAAGCGAAACTGATGTTTTTATAGCGTAAAATTTACCGGATTTATGTAAAACGAACTGAAAAATGGAATAAAATACGTACCAGACTTGTAAGATCACCTAAATCTGAGATATCAGATAAAATATTCAAAATTCGGTCTCGAAAAACATGTTTTGTTTAGATTGTAAGTACATTAACTTCATTAAATAGGTTATAAACTCGCAAACTTTTTTTTAACTAAATTTTTAGAGGATTTAATTTTGAAGAGAAAAATATAAAATAGGCCAATAATAAACAAACACCGCATTAAAAGAATTACATTTAATAAACATACATTGCATTTCGGTTATATTTTTCGTATGTATTGGTTTAAATAAACTTAATTTATTAAATTTGTATTTGTTTATTATTAGCCTTTTACATAATTCTCTTCTAATGGACTGAGGAAGAAAACTAAATAATTTTGGACCGAAGAAAAGGAGAAAATTGTTTAAAATAGAGATAGTCTGAATTTATTAATTACAAGGTTTTATTTGTGTTTTGAATTATAAAATTGATATAAAACATCAACATTGTTTTCTGTTTTTATAAAATACACAACATGTTACGGTAAATTAAAGGGCTTGCCAACGTTAGTGTACCGCATGATCGGAAAAAACCCTTACGACTCTCCCGTTGGTCAGATTCCCAAACTATTCTCAGAGCCCTATTTTGGAGACAGAAGACTATTAGACGAATTTGCATTACAAATAACCCCAAAACATTATGCCGTATCTAATTCTATAACACGCAAACAAATCATTTTGTGGCGACCTTCTAGGGTGGCTATCTACAAAAATTTACATACACTGCGGACGCAAGTTCATTGTTAACAATTGTTCCTGTAAACGATAGGCTACGTCTGCTGCATGAATGAAGTTTTGCACACAAATCTTGACTAGTCTTTATTATACAACACAAAAATTATAAAAGCTTATGTCGTCTATGGAAGCTGTTGCCTTACCCAAAATCACATTCAACGCGTTTCGTAGTTATTAATAATAATAAATATATATATTTATTTTCTCATTCTGCCACAAAACATACATCAAATAAATTAAAACTTACATAATTAAGAATCATAAACAATATAATTACACTTGCCAAGACCGACTAAATGCACTAAATGAAAACTTCTTTGTTTTTTATCAACATGTGTTTAGATTAAAAAAAATAACGTAATGTAACTTAATACGACTTCTTTCAGTCCCCTTACATATCTAGTCATTATAAAAACTCGTAAATATACTGACTTACTATAATTATATTAAATAACTTATTGTGCACAATCGTAAATGTTAATGCTGAATTTTAATTAGGAAGTCAAGGTGCTCCAAGGTTAGTAGCAACTCTCTATTAATCACTCCTATACCGGTTTTAAGTCCCCTCTATCAATAAATATTTGCACATAGATACCTTTTAATTATACTCGTAAATAATTAATGAGAAATAATACCTTTTACAGCGCCTCCAAGTTGAAGGCTACAATATCATCACTCGGTCAAAGAACCTCTACTTAACGTGATCTTTGGTCCATTTGAAGGCGAAAGTCGCTGGGAACGTTTGGCTCTCCTTGGCCTTCAGATCCAAGTTGGTAGTTTTAATTCAACAAAAGGTGTCCCCGAATGTCACAGATGCCAGAATTTCAACCGTGGTTCTGTCTACTGACATCTGCCGCTACGCCGCCGCTTAAAGTCAACCGGAAGTCACCTGGCGTTTGCTTGTCAGGTTACTGAGGAGAGAACTTCCTGATGCTTTAGTTACAGAGGGAGTTTGCCCAATTAAAGGCCGGATCACACATACCCGTACCGCGCCCGACACGTGTGTCGGCCATCACTCGGTGAAAGAATTGCAGCGCAGTTTACAACCTGCAAGTCCACATCACCGATCGTCACCGATACGTGAAGTTTGAATTTTGACGGGCATGGTGCGGTCTGGAGGGATTTGGAGGGATGGAGCGACTCTCCGGCGGGCTCTAGGTCATAGACGTCACCGCGTCGAGGCTCCTAGGATCTCATTAAATTTCGGGAATCGCGGGCTCCCAGATCAAGCGCGCGTACTCTCCCATCTGTATAGGCCCATCTTGAGCAGCAATATCACTGTTGTAGCCCAGCCCCTCCAGACCCACCTGCTCCAGATTTCGATGATGGTCCTACCACAACAAAGGGTCACTTGTGATTCAATAGTGGCCACGCCAACGAATGAATGAATCTTTTTATTCACTACTGGAGGCATGCAAAATGTCCCTGTTACTCATAATAATGAATCGATGGCGTGGGATGGAACAGTTAAATACCTTGGCGTTACTGTTGAGTTCAGGTTAAACTTCTCAAGCCACACACATATCAATGTTGTCGAGGCGGGACTTATTACGGGCTGTATAATACCACTACTTTACCGAAGTTCATCGCTTTCCGTCGCGTGAAGTTGAAATTATTTCTACTAATAATACTCTCTACACTGATGTATTCATCTGCCGCTTGGTGGAACCAGCAAGAGAGAGCTGATATCGTGCCAAAGCAAGGCTACCCTGGTTTGTACGTAACACTACGATACGTAGGTGCTTGACGGTTCGACGCTGCGAAAGTATGCCAATACAACACTGCAGAAAAACTATTCCCTAGAGCAGCCATGCCAGGCTTACCACACGTTAAGACATCGCCATCCGCAATGGACTAGCGGAAATATTATGGCCTCGTCCAGCAGCTATCGTAGACGATCAACCGTAATAACTCACAGTACTGATTGATATACGAGTGCAAATATGTTTTTACAGCTATACTTCAGACATCAACCAGTGGGCAAAGCAGTGGCGTAGCAAAGGGGGCGGCGGGGGGGCCGCACCGAGTGTCACCTTTTTTTGGGTAACACCCACCCGGTCTCTCAACTTTAAGGACAATTTACAAACAAACAAAAATAAATCGCTAGCACAGACATTTCTTTTTCGGGGATTCCTCCACTAGCATTAGCTCAGCTCTATGTATAATTCGGGGATTTCCGCAAAAGAGTCTGACGCTGTCGTGGGCGACTCCCCATCCCATACTCGTGATCTTTGACGTTTCAGTTGCAACATTTCTCATTTGTTTCGAGAAGTGTGTTGTGTTTGGTTGGCGTGAATTGTTAAACGTGTGTTATTCTATAGTGATAGATAATATAAAGAACGAATATATTATATCCATGACCTTTATCATATAAAAACCTATTGCTTTTTACTTTCGATGGAGTGACACCATCAACTTCTCACCGGGTGCCACCCAAGGTAGCTACACCACTGGGGCAAAGCCCAGTTTCCGCACCCTGCTAACAAAAAAGGTCCATTTGAAGAACTCTTCAACTTAATTCTTAATAATTTCGCTAGATGTCCTCTGTAATTCAGACTACTATCGCGCTTTATACCAAACAGTAGTAAACGCATTCATTAGTGGAGCGAGTATTTAAAATCATGTCAACTAGTTTATTTGGCTGTTTAATACTGATGACATAAAAATTGTACACTAAGATGATTTTTTTCTACAAGTTTGGTGATTAATCCCTATAATAAATCATGAAGGACTGGTTTATCCGACCACGAGATGAGGAGGTACGAATCTTCATCATTATTAATAATTTAAATTTAGTATTTATCGAATTTTTCTGAATTTCTTCACAATTAGTTTCGTGTAACAATTCTCTTTTAATTAAAACTAACACTTTTTCAAGTGTATTTTATATACACTACATTACACATTTCCAATTGTTCATTTGGGGGTTCTGATAATTATAGAAATAATTGTATTCTTTGTATAGTTTTTACATCTCTAATTAACCTTTTATTGATTTAGTTTTTAGCTTCCTTATTTATCAAGCATTAACTACAGTGTTGATGCTTTAACATTTAATGTGTTGTTTAAAGTGTAGAAGTACAGTAGCCTAACTTAATTTGTTTTTATAATGTATAAAGTACAGCAGCTTTATTTAATTTGTTGTTATAATATGTATAAGTACAGTAGCCTAGTTTAATTTGTTGTTATATTATGTATAAGTACAGTAGCCTAATTTATTTCAAAAAAGCCCAATAAACAGAAAGGAAGAACTTGCTCTAATAGACTGAAGTCTATTGGAGCAGGATTCTAATCCTGATATATTTTATATAATATTGAATATTATAATTTATTAAATATTTAAATAAATATATAATATGGATAATATCACATGTGTAATTTAATGTAATATAGTATATGCACCGTAATATATTAAGAAGTATTGCTATACTCACAGATAAACTCCACGCAAACCTTCCTAAAGCAAAAAATGAAAAAAATAGAATGATTCAAATAACTACCAGTTCTTAATTTAATTGGGTCGTTAAATCCAAACTATGACAGCAGCTACAATATAACAATATAAACACAGGCCTATAACTGAAATAGGGCCCTCAAAAAACGTACCACTTCATTAACAATTTATCTCACCAACTGGTGTATGATAAGATATGAACATGTGTTGCCAGGTAATTTTAAAAGTTTTAATCAATATATTAAACTGCATAGTCATGTCACAACAAACTGTAGGCCACCGGAATCTTTACTCACTTTACAGAAAAATTTAAATACTATGTTATCATTCAAATTTGAGCGTAGTGATTCTGCACTTGGAATGTTCACTGCGATAATCTTTTAGAATCTTTAATTTTACAGAAATAAATAAATATATATTTATTTAGTTTAACAGTTTGTGAATAAGTAGTTCTTACTTTTTCCGAAATATATTAAATAATCACTTGAACGAAAGTGAAGCAATATTTTCTGTTAAACAATTGTTATGTGTACACACACGTTTTTAAAAACAGCAATGGTCTAGTATTTCAAGATAGCATTATAAACATACTCATGGAGAAGATGTCTGTCAAAGTACCGTATCTAGTTTTCTCAGGCTCCTGAATACCAAAAGAACTGATATCGTAATTGTATAAGCTATGTATATATTCAGTCTTGAAATGGATTAGAGACATTTTATTTCAAAATGTCTGTAAACACCTTATTTTTTAAACCATAGCCGATAAAATTAACAAACTTTTCAGAATGTTTCACAGTTATCTTAATTGCGTTTTTATGCTTAACAACTATCGCCGACTACATTGGGGGGGGGGGGGGGGGGGCAGTCCTTGGGGAATGTTATGGAAAACGTAAATGTAAAGCCTAGGTCAACATGCACACCATTTTGAAGTTATTTATAATTAGATCATAATGTCGTAAATCATAGTTTTCAAATTGCTTTATTCTCATAAAAAAGGCAGCTATTGAAAATAAATAAAATTAATATTGAACCTTCCATTTTACCATTTTGTTAGGATAAGTGTTTTAAGAAAGTCACCCCGTCAGAAAATAGAGAACTTTGAGAATATAAAGTATTAAATATTCGTTAAAGTATTCTTAGAAGCTTTATGTACTGTATGTACCCAAATATTCTTTCAATAACATAAAAACAGAAACTCCTCAAATTTAGTTTCTCTAAAATTGAAGTTTGGGCAGTATGATGTATAATAGATTGAAGGTATAATAGAGGATCGTTTAAAATTATCATCATGTTAAATTGAATGCTTTTAAAGCAGTCATCAATTGCCCTACTCGTAATATGGAATCACTGAATACCGGATATAAGGGCAGTTCTTTAATATCGCGTGACCTAATAAAATTAATAACTTGAGTGCTTTCAATGAAGCCTCCTCTATGCACTTCACAGTTCAGTGGAATGTAGGCTACAGAAATTCAGAAAGGATACAAACTGTTAATTTTTCAACGTGAGTTGAATACTTAATGATCATTTTCCTACACCTGCGACTGGACTACTCTCGGATAAAAAATTTAGATTGCCCGAGTGTTAAAGTAAAGTAAAGATATCTTATTTTACCAGGCGCTATGAAGCCCTCCTCTAACACAACCTGGGGACCAGCAGCTTGACTGTATGACTTCCGAACCACCACCAATGAATGGCCGGGCAGGCGGGCTGCTTGCAAGGACAGGATCGCTCTGCGGTCACCCATCCCAAGCAGCTGCCACGCTCGACGTTGCTTTATCTAGTTGCAATGCAATCGCATGCAATGTACAACTAGTAGATCTCTCTTATACAACTATACTGTATACCGTAGATATCAGGGCCAGTGTCAAAGTAACAAACACAGTTTATAAAAAATTAATCAAATTCCAGAAAAAATTTGGGGGGGAGTACAGACAACTGATATTTTCTCGTAGTAAACAGAGTAAGACCCCATTTTGGTCCTTCATAAGTTCTTGACCCGTTTCTTTATTGAGAACGATCGTACAGCAGTACATGTCAGTAATACTGAATTATTTAAATAACAATAATCGTTTAATAAAAAAGTAATTGAAAAATTGAAAATTCGGGGGATTCCGGATCCCTTGGATCCTTCGCTGGCTACATCCTTGGATGTCCTGGACAAGGGCAGCACTAGATTTGGCGTGGGAGCTTGTTGGAGAAGATTCTCGCTGCGTAAGATAAGATCTCTTAGTGGCACAGATAACCAAACAAGTTTCCTGACAACCTGAAGAAATAGGCTAAGGATGACCCAAAAAAATTTTTTAAAAAATTAAATAAAAATTTTTTTAAACAA
>NW_025785293.1:0-21714 GCF_021130785.1 Homalodisca vitripennis
CCCTCGTCCCTCTCGAGTACAGTCAGCAGGCCGTCAACCAAGGTGATGCGTTCCTCCAACCACTCCTTATCACCAGAACTAGTAAGCTTGGCTCTAAGTAGCGACAGCCTCATATGTAGATGGGTAAGCCGGGACAAATACCTAGCCCTCTCTCGGCCAGTAGGCGGCGACTCCAACCAGTCCTCCTGACTATTCTCAAACGTCTCCAACTTAGCCTCCAAAATAGGCCTCTGCTTCTGGAACGTCAAATCTCTAGGCCAGGTCGTGTCCAGTTCCATATTATCACGCAGTTGCTTCCGCATGGACTCGCAGTCGGAACCCGGAGTAAGCCCACGAGCCAACAACTCAAAATGGAGATCCTCCTTCAACAAGTATTCAGGCACCAGAGAGACAGGCATGATAAATAAATAAAAGAAACAGACTAACAAGCAACACACTGACTCGAAGTCAACAACTAACAAATCAAAATTAGTAAGGCGACAAGAGAATAACTTAGTGAGACAACACTCTCAGCAGGGTCCCCAGAATTCCTGCCGTCCACGAAACACGGCAGCGAATCCAAAATACCACAACAAAACACTACGCCGTACCAGAACAAAACCAGAAAAAAAAACAACGATGACAAGATATAACAAAAACACACAAGTAACAATAATCAGGAAATAAATAGGTTCACACACTTCCTGTGGATCGGCGGAAAATAGCACAGCGAGACGGCACAGGCGCAGGAAGTCAACTAACAACTTCAACTCATCTCTCTCACCACCAGTGGCAAAACAAAAAACCCCGGGCCCGCAGAGGGTTGTGTAAAAATCACGTAACCACGCTCTGCTACCATTTTGTTCCGAGTTAGCGAAAAAGTCAGGAGGTCTCGGAAGCGCGCCCCTCCCAAACTCGGTAGCAAATCATAAAAAAAAACAAATCACATGCCACTAGTGGGAAGTGACAAAACGAGTCAAGATTTCGAGTACAAGAAATATAATTTGTAGGTGGCTTACATTCTCCCATGCAAAAATTACAATTAATTTCAGCACCACGGTTGCACCGCGTAACTTAATAACTTAAATAACAACAATCACATAGAATTCCAATAAAGACAATAATAAACATAATAAATAGAAACAATAACATAATATAAATAAAATTAATATAATATTACTAAATAACCATTAATTTCAGGTACGGCAGTAGTACATATGTCTAAAAATTTTTAACAGGGTAATTTTTTTTGAATTGAAGGGGAGGGAAAAAGGTTGTAGGAATTTCTAGGCCCACTAATTTTAATAAAGTTAATTGGTTTCTAGTTTGTAGCCGAAAATGAAAAAATAAATATTTTAATATTTAAAGCCAATTTTCGAAGGTGGGCGGGGGAGGCTTTGATTTAGTTGCCTCCACGAATCCCGAATTAAAGAATGAAAATCATCCCCTTCAGTTCATGTAACTAAAGCTAAATAATACTGTGCTAATATACTGGCCCTCCTCCAGATCTATACATCTGGCAAGCGCCCTCCATACTAGCCTAATCCTCTCAAGGGGATTATAAAGACAGTAAAAAACATTTCTGATCACAACCTTGTTCCAGCAAGAAAATTAATGGGAGCACTACACTCAGGTTGGATGCCGGTCCAATAGGCGCTGGCAGGGCGCGGGCATTCCAGTTGGTTTCAGTGCGGTGGGCAGACTCGCCCGCATCAGTCCCGCTCGACGGCACTCCACGGGGGACCCTTGCCCGAAAGTCGCTTTCAGTGAATTAGCCAGCCATGGAGAAACGGGAAGAACAGAGAACAGCCCAGAAAACACAAGTTAAGCTTCTTACGAAACGTTGTCTGACCGCTCCGAACAGTAGCCGGTGCCGGTGCCGGTGGATACAGCTTGGTCGGTAAAAACTATATACGTCAAGGTCAAACCAGCTGACCTCAACCAAAAACAGTCCAACCAGGCCAGAAAATCAATACTCAGACGGGAGTGGAGAGTGAACTCCCCCACCGACTGACAAGAGTGGCCGAGGGTAGGGAAAGAAAAAAATAATAGACAAAAATAAATTGTCCTAAACTGAGCCCCGGCTCAGTATTATATGTTACTTTAGGGAAGGAGCCTCTGTCCATCAGGCGCAATATGGACGGGCGAGTTTTTATGAGACGAGTATTAGTTGAATAATTTTAGGAAGGCATATCCGTGTTTGTCCTCATAACATTTATTTGTCGGAATAAAAACAAGTGCAACTTTAAGAAGAATTTGATGAAAGTGGCGAACTTGAGATCAGTACAGTTCCCAGGATCAATAGTTGTGTAAGTCGTATTAACTTTAAACTCAAAACCGGAAATCTGTCTATTACTATAATATTCAACATTATTGATAGTGTTAGCGATTAAATAACTTATTAACTCATATTTTCTTTGTAACTATCGATAAAATTTGGCACTCGTACAGTGATTTCAATTTTTTTTTAACTAAATGGTTTAACCATGAATTCAAATTTTTAAACTTTGTATTGAGGAGAAAATAGTTGGGTATTTAAAAAATCTACTATACATCTACGGTGTTTTTATAATAAGTATTAAAATACCTCTATACAGGTGATAAAATACAAAATAGTAATGAAAAAAAAGCTACTGGGTTTTTTTTTTTTTTTTTTAAATTGTTTAATAGGGGACGTGACAACATTACTCCTCCTAACTAGATGCAGGCCGTACCAAGAATAGAAAGGTGGGTCGGCTAACTGTTGCCGTTTTACAAGTCCCCTCCCACCAAAACCGCACGCCCAAACACTGGCAGCTATTCAATACGAATATGAAAAATTACAGAACCGGTTCTCAAACATCAGGTAAACAAACACTGTATCAAATGTCACTGGACTATTGTGGTGCCGAAACCGCCACTGAATTCATTACTTAGGGCGGATTAATAATGAATTATTTTAAATAGACAATTGCATCAATACACTATAAGAATTGATCAACTTGGCTTTAGCGATTATTTTCTTGGAATGTGTCAAGCTCAAATCGGCTCTTGCCGCCCATTAATTATGTTGCAACTTATCGAGCAGGTTGACTATCTGATGTTAGGTTAAAACAAAAACTAGCCTTAGTTTTTTTTTTTTCATGGGATGAAATATGCCCAACTGAAATCGGCTAGTTGCCATATTCATGTGTAACAACAGAAGTATAATAAAACAGGACAGGAACCACTGTCAACCACATTGGGTGTATACAATTTGTGCCAATCGTCAGAATTTTAATTTAGATAAGGTTTCTGGCCGATATTGGCAATGAGCTACCTATGGTTTAGTTTGTCTTATTTGTCCTTAAAACTTTTCCCAGGACTATGCCGCCCTCTCCTGACTCGGCCGGTGCGGTGCTAAAGGATTGTAGCCCAAAAACTCTGAGCTATTATTTTTTATTGGCGAAGACCCTCTGTTCTGTTCCTCACTATTTTATAACAAAAGCAAAAATATAAAGGAAACACCCTATTTTAACTAAACATCTAATAGCTCGCCCTCCTTGTAGTAAATGCTAAAATGATTTCTGCTATGGCTTTGAAATAGAAATTGTTTTAAAATATGAAAAAAAATTTCCCATTTGTAATAAATTATTGTTCATAATTACAATGATTTTGCTTTGTTTAAAAAGTTGTATAACTATTTATGTCAAAAAATATTAACTATTAGCGACATTTAACAAATTTAATATTTCGTAGAATTCTCAGTTATTAAATAATTTTAGCATGACTGATTAGTTTTCCAGTTTACATTTATTTGCCGGTAGAGCACTGGAAAAACAGGAAAGTTTGAAACAAATTAAAAAACGCCTCACTTCAGTAGTTTTAGATTAGTTTTGGATGTTTAATAAAGCTTCAGCTACCACAAGCTTCAGTTATAATTCACAACTGTATAGTACTTTTTCACACTACTTATGTTTAAGCATCAAAAATTACGACAGTGTGTTAGATTTAAAAAAAAAAACATACACTGTTAAATTCCTAGCATTACTGTACAGAGTAGGTTTCTGTAAAATTGGATTTAGCAAAAAATGAAAAAGTTTAGAATTTTGCATTGACAATGAGAGAAATGGAATAAAAGTAGTTGGTGGAAACTATTATTAATATTTTTCAGTATTAACTTAGGTTTCATATAGATAAATAATGTAATAATACTACTAGTAGTTTATATGATACGTTTTCTCCGGACGGACAAGTTTACCACTTAATCAGTTGAAGTTAAATTAAGAGTAGTAGCTAGTTCTTCGGTCTAGTTTGATGTATCTTTTAAAATGTTTAAGTCTATGTTTTCAGGCTCACTTAACCTTTCATAGGAATTTTTTTTGTTTGCTACTAGATTGATATGTTTACGTACGTAACAGTATAAATATTTTTAAGGTGGTGACTAAACTGCAATAGAATTTGTTACTTTTTAATAATAACTATTTATATACCCGATTGGACCACAATATATTTTAAAACCCAATACGAGGAACCTTTAAGAGGTTCAGAAAAGGTAAAATAAGGCCTTTCAAACGTTACAGGAGGAGACACACAGACTTAGAATACCCTCTTTAGGAAGTTATATACATATATAACATATGTTTTTTTCAGTGTATCGATGGGTATAGCTTAATTATTTGTTTAATATAATCCAGGACTCAATATAATTTATATTGATTTATGTAAAATGTTTTATATAAACCATAAATAGCGTAATTACCATTTATCTAAATATTTATTACTTGAAAAGCAGGTTTTGATGGTTTTTAGGAACAATATGAACAAATATTTTATGGGCCAAACATATTTACAGTATGTGTGTGTATGCACTTTTAGTTGAAGTATATGTAGATGAATGTTGGTTTATAGTTTATCAAACTAGTATCTCAAAAACGTTTTAATGCATTATTTATAGAGTTGAAATGCTGTAAAATTTAGCAATATTTTCCATAAAATATTCAGATTCCAAACTAAATTGACAAACAACGTCAATGTTTACAATAGTACAAATAATAAAAAATCCAAACAATGACGATATGTTATAATTACATAACATGACATCGTAAAATTATGACGTTTAACACAAACATAAAAAGATACCTTATGGCCTAGGGAATTGTGATTTTCAAGGAAATAATGTAAAAAATTCAGAAGGAATTATTTCGGATGGAGAACAGGGTATGGTGCTTAATAGTGTAGGCCCTAATGAATTTTTAAATGTCACAAATCGCGCGTTAGAAGAAAATTTTTTTGTATAACAATGGTACGTTTAATATTTGTAGTATCGAAAAAAGATTAATATAGCTAACTTATATGTATTATGTAACCAACAAAACAATTAATAACAATCCTAAAGCCCCGTATATTGGACCCAAGAGTTCTAATATTGAGGGCAAAGGGAACTCCAGAAAAGCTGCCGAGAGCGTCTTGTTAGATTACTCTATATTTTGGTGTTAAATATCGCGTTTTAAGCATGCTAAAACTCTGTGACTTTAAACTCATTATGTGCCCAAATTTCTAACGATGATGCAAAGGAAACTGCGGAAAGGCTGCCGAGAGCGTTTTGTAAATTCCTCTATATTAAATTATTTATTTTTGGGCTTAGTCCCTTATATACGTTCAAACCGATCACTTTAATTAGCATTTTAAAAACTGGCATGAAGAATAAAGGTTTTGTTTACTACATTATAAAGGTTTTTATATCGAAAAGGCAAACCAAAATCAAAAACTTAACGAATCTTGTTTTCTTTAAAACGTAAAACATTATCAGGACCCCAACAGAGAAGCCCAGCCCAATAAATTATTAATATGAATATAATGGTTTATTGAAAATTGAAATAAGCACAATGAAATAGAGCACGTGAATTACTCACCACAAAATTAACTTTAAAGATGAAATTGTGGATAATTAAAAGCTTCGCTTCAGTTTTTTTCTGACAAAAGTAGATGAATACAGATAAAAAAATTGTAGGGTATCTTTCTAAATTAAATGAAATAGGAAAAAAATTAAACAGTAGTCTAGTTTACAGAATATAAATTCTCTAAAAAACGAGCATAAGTTAAACCTTTAAAAGAGCGATGTTGAGGACATTTGATCCAAATATAAATCGCAACCATAACATCCAGGATTGATGGTATTTCCTGAAGTTGAGGATGAGGAGATAACCATGAAATTGGTTAACCAAGCTTAGAGAGATCAATTCATGGATGCAATTGGATTATTCTCAGGGACTATACAGGCCGGGCACAGAGTACTACAAAGAGTAAAACAGGTTGTCAAACCTGTTATCTTGCAATTTTCAAACAGGTTAAAATAGAAAATGATGGTTCACTGCTTATAAGTAAAAGATTAAAAGAATAAAATTTTATTATCAAGTAGATTTGTTTCTAATGTGCCAGAAGAAACGAAAGTGTATATTCCAAATGAGCATCTAACTGCAGTTAGTTATTTAATGACCAGAAAGCTCAAGAGACATTGGTTATTCAATATGTATGGGGTAAAGGAGGGAAAAATATTAGTTAGAAGAGGAAACAAGGAGAAAGTTTATACAAATCTATTCTGACAAGGGTTACTGGGGAAAAATCATTAAAAGTGGTAGCTAGCTGTTGTGGACAGATTATTTTTTCAAAAAAACACACAAATCAGATTATTTGGTATTAGTTTTATTTTACTTATGTGTGTTGTAAATTATCTAAACAAAATAAAAATATGTCACAATTAATATTGGAGAAGTATTCGAAAAACACTTTAATGGATTATTGATTTACCTAGACATGGAATAACAAGAAATACGATTTGATTATTTTAAGTGAGAGGGAGAAGCAGTCATACCAGATCCCAGGTCTACAAAACATGATCATGCAGGCTAAGGGAGGAGTAATCAACGTGGAGGGTGTGCTTATCTATTTGGATAGTCATCTGGACTTTAAAATCGATTGTTATCTATGCCCAAGGCCGAAATGATTCGTCTGGAACTGTTTGTTGTAACACAAAATAATAAGTAAATAACTTTTTCTGTCATTCTAACATTTATGCCTTTATAAATGTTTATGTGAGGGTATTGAGATAGTTGATTATGTCAAGCACTTAGGGGCTGTGATAGATAGAAATTTAAAATGGGACTTCTACTCCACTATCTGGTTTGAAAGCATAGGAAAACTAAATTATGCTTCACTATTAACCATATGAGCAGAGTATCTAATGTACTGACCACTTAAAGATACTATGTTGTTGTTTTGGTTTGAGGGAACGATAAGGTATTGTATTATAACCAATATGGTGGTGCTTATGACTAAGTTTTGAGGCAGATGATAATGTTATAACGATTTGCAGTGAGGAATGTGTACCATACTAGGAAACATTTGATATTGTATCAACACTTTATTTCAGTAGGAGAACATTTTTGACTTTTTCTACTGCTATATACAGGGCTGCTGAAATGTCCCGGGACGGTCTAATAACTTTTGGAACGAATTACAATATAAGAACAAAAAATTTACATCAAGCTTTTGCTTTTTATAAAACTATTTATTTTTTTTTTCATGTATTTCACCATGTATATCCTGAAATGGGGGACGTCACGCTTGGGGTTGGTGAAAATTCTTATATAGAAGCATTGTCGAGTCGTACATCAAATGTAAAACTACTTTTTAATTATGAAATATTTTGGCGAAAAATCTGACTGTAAATAAGTTGGACGCATTACAAAATTGCGGCACTCAAAGATTATAAAATACAGAATCTTTCAAATGCAAATACATTCTGGTTGTTAGAGAAAACTGAGACACTTAATCTTTTATTTTACTTCTTTTACTTCAAATCACTTTACCAAAACCAGTTATAACCAAAATGTTCAATGTGTTTGCCTTCAGTTTGCTGACAATATCCCAATCGATTGTAGAACGCTGATATCGCTTTAATGATGATGTACGACTCGACCTTTGATTCTATTTAAGAATTTTCACCAACCCCTAGCGGGACGTCCCCACCATTAGCAGGATGATCATGGTGAAATACATAAAACTAATAGTTTTATATGACGCAACAAGCTTGATGTAAATTTTGGTTCTTATATTGTAATTAGTTCAAAAGTGATTAGACCGTCCCGGGGACTTTTCAGCAGCCCTGTATTGTTAGCTTGGTTTTGAAGTGATGACAACAATAGAGAGAGATAAATTTATTGGCTTCCAATCAAATCTAAATCAACTTCAAAAATCCTTTATGGCTCAATATCACATTTACATGCATTAGCAACGTCATTATAGTATACACACAGGGCTAGCGTAACTAACTTATACAGTGTTACATGTACTGCTAAAGTATACATCAAAGAAAAAAAACAAAACTATATTTTGTCTACTAGTTACAATTTTTAATGCAAAAAATCCTGGACACTGTAAAAGGAAACGTCGGTTGAGGAACTGTTTTAAGTTATTTCTGAAACAGGTTAAAGAAACCAAATTCCATCTTTAAAGCAATCTGGATGTGGAGTTGGTAAAAGTTATAATGCTGTTGTAAGTTACGTTTCGGTTTTTGAAATAAAAAAAGTAGAATGTTGTGGAACTGGAATGGTTAAAAGCCGGGGTTCTAAGTGAATAATCTGATTTGGTGTTAGCTAGTGTCCATAAAAGTTATTCATTCTTGTTTAAAAAAAGACTAAAGATTTCATAAATAAATATGCTTGGGAAAGTAAGAATGTTGTTGTTTTTAAATACATTTCTACAAGATTGATGTCCTACTTAGGCCCAAAAATTAATCCCCAGCAAAAGCTTGCTTCTGGCAATTTAATAAATGAAATTGGTTCTTCTGCAGTTTCCCTTCCCCAAATGGGAACTGCGTAAACAAGATGAGAATAAAAGCAGCCATAGTACAAAGTCTAGTAGTAGTTTGTTGAATTTAGCTCGAATAGAAAGCCAATTTTCTCAGTGCAAACATAAACAACGAACTTAGTTTTTTTACTATTTTATTGATATGCAATTCAAATGTCAGGTTGCAGTCATGTTGAAGACCTAAAAAGCTCCTCACTGAGTCCACACATGATACCAATGCACTCCCCTAGCATTACCTGTGTTAAGTTGTCCCACAAAACTACGTACTAAGTGTGAAATTCAGAATATGGGGTTCTTGTCTGTGTTCACAATCATGCCATTTGTGAGGTTAAAACCAATTGAAGAAGAGCATTTGGACTTCAAACAAAAACCATTGATCTCTCTAAATACACTTGATTGTTGAGCTGTGACCAAAAGAGATGTGATACATCGCGGCAAAAGATACAAAGGATTCTGACTTTTTGGTGGCAATTGTCTAATACTCGTTAATAAAATACCAAGAAGAGAAGAGGACCTAAACACGAGACCCTTGGGGGACTCCATTTTAATGGACCAGGATCATTTAGAAACACTTTCTTCATTATTAATACCATGGCTGTCCACAAAACTGTATTTTCAAGACTCGCTGAGATCAGAGCCGCAAAAGATACACGGATGCTATCCAATCTACTGAGCTTCACCTCATGACGGTCCCAGGCCTCTGTAGGATTTCTACTTAACAGTAACTGAAATGGTAAACTAAAATCAAAACGATTTGCTTAAATCGACGAAAAGGCCCATAGCACACATCACAATTTTTTTTATCAAGAGCAGTAACTTACTTTGTCAATAAAAACAGGAACCATTAGCGTTCAAGGAGTACCTTTTTGTTTTTTGAAAACCCAAACTGATTACGGAAAAGCAAAATATTGTGCTTGTCAAAGTGTGATAAAAAGTCTAATTGAAAAAATTTTTTTCAAAACACCTTTGAAAATGTGGGATGATGAATTCGAGATCGTGCCTCATATAGTTGTATACACTGCTCATTGCATAGCCTTTTTATAAAAGAGGACTTAACAATCAGGCATCTTTTAGAAGTGAAGGAAATGAAGTTCAGGACAATAAAGAAAAATTTATCAAATGATAAATAGTGGCTTTGTAAGTTAAATCTATTACATTTGCTCAGTAAGTCTTGGGACGATACTTCGTCAAATTCATAAACCTACAGAACTACTTGGCTTTAAGGATCTAGTAACAACATTCTTTAACTCAGTCTCATCAGTAGGAGGACACACGAAACCTAGCGAAGAACTCACTGAACAGTTTGTTAAGACAAAAGATCCTGAGCCCAATGCTGGTCTTAGCATTTAACTTTCTCCCCCAGGCACTTACAAAATAGTCATTAAAGGGAACATTTGCCTTCAACAAAAGGTCTCATCCAACAGGGGATTATAGTTCCAGTTGAATCAAGATTCTTCCGCAATTAAGGTATCGTGTTTGAAACTACTTTCGCTCGATTCTGTATTTTCATTTATCGATGCTCCACATTCGCTTTAAGGTTTTGGATTGAAGGCATTTAGAACTTACCCTAAAAACCTTCTCAGATTTGGGCTGAACGAACTGAAGCTCTAAAAATTCTTTCTTTTAGTTTTAAATAAACCTGCCTTCTATTGGTACAAGATTAACATCAAAGATCTCTGGTCTGTGCTATGTTAAAGATTAACAGCATACTTGCCGTCTTGACGGCTCAATAAAACTTGTCATCAAGAACAATCTTACATGTAGGCTTTCGTTTAATAATTTTTTTCCTGCGAACTCAGGAAACGCCCAAATCCAAGTATAGTATAGCAAAAATGAAGAAAAGGCCTTTTTTACTTACCGTCAAGTTGTTGTCGAAGAAAAAAACATCAGTCCCAAGTTTCATTATTTAAAAAACTTACTAAATGTGGACACATTGATGGCACTAAAATCGCGCTCATGCTTAAACTTAACTTCAGAAGATGCCGATTCACAATCAAGTAGCCAGACGACAATTCACTACTTTTTGAGCCTTTATGGATCAGAAAATTTCAGTTGTCATAAAACATAAGTGCTGTATCAGGGATGGAGCGATATCAGTGTAAAACAATGATCAAAGAATTGATTTAGTCCTTTAAAAACTCTCGGGTAAAATATAAACATTGCACTGTGTTTCTTAAGTTAAAAGAAACCTCATCAAAGCTTAGAATTTTATTAGTACACCAGAGTTAGATTCAGCTACCATTTTACATTGAAATCTCCCAAAACAATTGTAGAGCAATTCTTTCCCGACGTATCCTGGATAAAACATCTGTATGTAAGATCATAAAATTTATCTAAAAGCTCATTCCATCTGGAGAAGGAGGCCGCCTATACTCACTCCCAAAACCAGAAAGAGAACCAGGTCCAACTATTCACACTAAACTGGCAGCCAAACTCACAAACGCCCTATCTACACAAAAAATCGATTTCTTACATCTATTGACCACTGAAGTTGAGGAGAAATTTCTTACAAACATTAACACACACCACCCCTGTTAATAGTCCGAGCGACAATAGGGACGAGGCGATTGTTAGTTCATTTAGGATTTAACCGCCTGGAGACTTCTTCATTTTTAGGACTATCCAAGAAGTGTTCAGTAAAGCAGAGGGTACTATGTTCCGGCTTTTCCAGATCAACCAAACACCCTCAATGGAAATCCAAATTGCATAATAAAAACACCTCGTATCCATTTTGATGGAGCAATCGTATTAAAGTTCTGGATTTTATTTTCGGATTTTCTTAAGCAAGAGAGTATAAGAGGGAGGCGACTATGGCTGCTTTATCAGTCTGTCCCCAATTTCTAAAAAAAAATAATTTCGAGTTCTTTTCATTGTGTTTTGATTCCAAAAGTTTTTACCATGTCTCAAGTCGCAGAATGTTTGGACATGCTTGAGAGTTCCATCTAAACGTTTGAATTTTTGAATTTGAAATGTTTCTGTTGGAAACTAAAACTGGTATTTGTTGTGGAGTATTCCGAAAACCGTGGGAGAAAATCAGAGCTACTTAATTGAGAAACAATTTTTCTTGTTACCTAGAATAACTAAGATGCAAGGCCATGACTAGTGTAGAACTTACGGTCCAGCCAGTAAAATCAAGAAGCATAGAAAAAATGTACAATGCTCAAGACCTTGACGCAAGAAAGGTCCCCGCTTCGCAGCTTGAATTGCTGTTGATATGATTTAATGGTTGATAATGGATATGACTGCATACTTGTTAATGCTTAATGTATTGGGTTTTTTGGAGTTTGTTGGCATTGGTATTAGTATGTTGTTGGATATGTATTTCGGTCATTAGTTGTGTTATTGTTTGTTGGATATTTATCTTAATTACTTTATTTTGTTGACTATGTACAAAATTTATATCATAAATTGTATTTAATTATTGTTACGTTAATGTATTGTATTCTATAGGTTATTTATTGTCATGTTGGATTATATACATCACCTTGGTTATTTTATTTATTGTTAGTAATTTAATTATATGTTATTCTGTTTGTTTGACTACCACTTTATATAGGTATGGGTATATTACCGTCCTGTAATTCATATGAATGGTGTAAGGTTGAGAAGTTTATGTGTGTCTTGTTACACAAGTCATATATTAGAGGACTGAAAGTAAAAGAACCGCAGCCAGCTGAAGGGACTCTTGATAAATATAATTATATAAAATTGTTTTTTGTTTTATCATTCTCACACGTGCCATGTTTGGATATATAGAAGAAGTACTAATACAAGTAAATTCTGTTAAATATAAAAATAAATGGTTTTTGATTCTTGAACAACTTGAACTTGAATATTTTTATAATGGATCAGCACAGCCAGCTGAACAAATGACAAAAGTTGACAGGTCAACCCCCCCGGGTTTTTTTGCCAGTCCGGCACCAGGCCAATGAATTACCAAACCAGTTTCCATTGGACCAGCTTCAGCCAGCTCAATGAACACCTTAAAACCGTGTATTGATTTAGCTCAGCTACGGCCCCGCCTTTCAGGCTTCAGGCGCAGGTCAGTCACGGAGGAGCCGTGAATCTGTTATCACCACGCTGTTGCGCATTTCATTTCATGAATCAAATGTAATGTAGTAAAAGTACAGTAACTGCGTTTCTCTATTCATATCCAAATGAAAACGGTCGGCCGAATTATGAGATATTGTGTATTAATAGTATTAAATTATTGAGATTATTCACAATGGTGAACATTCGTTTCAGATAAAATATAGTTACCGTGACAACATACAAAAATAGCTCGACATTTGTTCTGTGTTTGTATTAAGGACTAGTTTAAAACACTAGATTACTAAAAGTGTGGATGTAATATTAACACAAAGCAGGCCTACAGTTGTTTTATTAGGTCGTAAGACTCCACCCTTAGCTGGATACCGACAGTAAAACAGTTGAATAGTTCGTTTCATAAACAAAACACAAAGATACAAAGCATCTTTGTATTGTTTCTCAAGCAGGCATGGTTTTTTTCATGGCAGGGACGACCGTCACCAACCTAGTTGTTCTACAAAATTACATAGTGGAAAGTCGTTCAAAAATGCTGTTTGCAGGTGGTAGCTTTATAACTTGGACTTTTCTAAAGACGTTCGATAAGGTTAGTCATTCCTCACCTTATTAGGAAGCTCGAGGGCTGTAGCTGGGAATCACATGGTTACTCTTTTGAAATGGTTTGCTAGCTATTTTGTCTGATCGCATAATAAAGCTGTCAGTGACGGGTTGCTTCGTTCAGTCTCTTGAACCCTTCGCAGCAGTTTTCTGGTGTGCCCCAAAGGATCACATCTGGGTCCCAAAACTATTCAATTATAACTTTATTCAACGGCACATTGTTCTTACAAATTCTGGAAGCTAATACTTTGCCATCTTTGCCGATGGACATCACAAGGATCTTTAAGGGCGATTCATCCTGGCATGATTGTAAGGTTCATTCAAGATGACTTGAACTGCGATTGGAGGGATGGTGCGTGCAAGAACGATATGGCGCTGAATAGCTAAAAAGAGTTGTCTTAGCATTTACATTTCGACAGGATACAAATCACCAACTCATTTCAATTACATGTGTTGATGGTGATGTCAATGCGACGGCCCACCTCCCTCGGTTTTGTGATCTGGGTGTGGAGTATGGGACACCTGCCTTGAATGCCCGACGCTCCCATATTGCTAAGAAGTTGCCTACAAAGCCACACGAAGCCCTTGGTTTTTTGATGCGATCTGCTAAGCCCCATTTAGTTGATTCCTAGGTTACACTCGAACGTTTGTACTTGTTCAATGGTTATAGGCCGATTGTTCGAATATGCCCTCCTGTAGTTTGAGTCCCGCACCAGTCCAATCTTGATAACGACCTTGAAAAGGATTCAAACCTAAGTTTCTTACGTTATCTGGGCGTCCGAACTGGCTTTCCTAGTAACCAGATGGTACCTGTGGACCGTTTCTGGCAGAAGGCTGGCGTCTGTGTCTGCTCTACCATTGGCAGGCCAGAAGGAAAGTCCAAGAACTTAATGTTTTCTGTTATTAAAATAATCATCAAATGGTATGATTGGATTGCTCCCGAGTTGCTGGAACGTGTGTTTTTTTCGTCTGCCCCTTTCTTATACAAAGATTCCAGAGAACTTTTTTCGTCGATGTCACATCACGTTGACTAACTTATTGGAAAATGAACAGCGCTTATGGTCAGGATGCAAAACGTCTTGGAAACTCTGATTGTCTGAAGAGGTGGACTTTCTTCTTATTCAATGTCGGAGGCTACTTTCCGAAGATCAATTAAGACTTCCACTTCTCTGCGTGATCATTAGCAGTTGGTGCTGTTTGGCGTTAATAATATTTAATTGGTGGTGCCTTTAAAGGGCCACAAGTATCACATGGTTGTCAAAAGGTAGTCCTGTGATGTCTCACTGTGATCAGCGCGTAGTACTGCCGTAGTGAGTGGTGCACTCGGGGGACCACTTATGGTATTTTTGGAGTGGGCTGTTGATTGTTGCGGAGTTGTTTGTTCAATGTTATGGCTAAGTAGTGTAATGGTTTTGTTGTTGTATGTCGTTGCCAATGGTTTATTTTCTTGTTAATGCTTTACAGATAATTTACGGTTAGTTAGTTATGGTCTTATACATATATTTTCTTGTTAATTATTTTGGTTTATTGTTATTGTTATTGCCATTGGTTATTGTTATTGTATTCACATTTGTTATTGTATATAGTACTTGTTATTGTTAGCCTCATACTTGCCATTCTTCCTTTGAATTGATCACAGATTTTTTAATAAGCTTGGATTCGGGTTTGAGACGTGGATGTTGTATTGTCGTGGGTATTAATTTTAAGGATATTACGGTCTCCACAAATTACGGGACTGCTAATGCATGGATTAATGCTGTTGATTATGTGTGGAATGTTCCAACTATTTTTTTGGTTTTTTTAATGCTTAAAGGAATAATATTTATGTTATTGGTTCTTAGTTTGTGTATTATACATATTATGCTTGTATTATACACTATATTTTAATTATTATACTATTATGATTATTGTTATCTTATAGTTACTTATCGTACTGTTCAATCGGGTTGTTAAAATAACAAACGTTGGTCTCTTTTTTTTTACTTTGGATATCTCTCGAGTGCACGATCGGTACCTCTTCTTTGCATTAATGTTGTTTTGCCTGGCTTGCCATCACGTTGTTAATATATAGGCTATTGTGTATTTTTTTCTTCCAAAATCATTTGATTGGCTTATTGTTATGTAGTTGCCTATGTAATGGGTTAATCCGCTAAAATAAATTAAATAAAATAATATAAGCAAAAATATCCAGTAGTTAATGCAAGCGCCTACCCGCCAGACGGTCATACCTTACCTATTATTCGGGACTATCAATAGTTGGTGTCCAAAACTGTGGTATGACTAGTATAGTATGACATTGAAATTGCACACAATATAAAATAGAGCGTTACTTTTCGTTCGATTTTACATCGTTATATTTTATGGTAGCGTTACAATAAATATTTCCGATTCTTATTTACCGATCCGTTTTAAACTTCCCTCTGTCACAACTTTGCTATATAAAATAAAAAAATTAGATAAACCAAAAGTAACGAATATCATCCTGCTATAATAATGTAACATTTAGCATAAAGTTTATTTCTATTTTCTATCGTATTTATAACAACTGAGCGTCTGCCGCACAGTCTATGTTGCAATCCATGTAATGGACGTCAACTGTCGGCGGATGGTAAAAAGTACACTAAATCCTAAAATTTATTTTGTCAGCAGTTTGATGTAGTTGTATATGCAGTGAATACCATCATCTAATTAACATTGTACATGCTATTAATCTATATCCGATATTGTGTATCAAGGGGATGCCGTTTGAAACGAAATTAATTGAATTATTTGTAAAATAAATATTTGTTTAAGGTAATACAAAATAAACGCCCATATTTTCAAATAAAATATATGTAATCTCTGGAAGCCCATTTTGCACATTTCGACTCAAGTTCAAATGGTGGATGATGGATCTTGTAGCTATTTCCCTAAGCCTTTGTTATTTTATTTATTATAAGGTAGTTCTTCTAGAAATTCTTTTGTGTTATGTTCCAAAATGCTTAACCATCCAAAGGATATACTTTTCAATATTATATTATACCCATTTAAAATAATCCAGGTCCAGAGCTCCTCTTTTATACCCGTCAGATTTTTTGGTTAAGTACGGGAAAATATTGCCACGGATAATTTCTCCCCTCTAGTTATGTTTAGATTAACGCCTTCATTGCGGGAGACCTGCAATTATCTACATAAATTTGAATCTGTAAATTAATTTAAATATAAGAGGATCGGTAATAGGTACTTTTTTGAATCACACCTGCATTTTATGACGCTAAATGGACTTAAACTGCAGCACTGGAAAATACTCCTCAAATCTACAAAGTAAATTTAAACGGCGGATAAGTTGAACGATTTTTTTACCGAAGTAGGTTTCCGGTGACCCCTTTTTATTAATATAATATTATTCTTAATCGGGTGTAGCAGTAGTATGGAGGAAGGAGTTAGACCAGGAGGTGATAGCAGAGGCTACGCAACATTAAAACTGTTAGCGTCAGACTATTTAATTGGATTCTAAAACATAAATGCCATACTTCCAAACGCGCAAAAACTTGAAATAAAGAAGTGTGTAAAACATGTTATTTAACTTTTGATTGTCTCATAATCATAGGACCAAATACAATAATAAAATGCCGAAGACATTATACCTACTCCCCTTTTAAAATATTTCATAAGACTCCATACTATATCATTAATTGCTTTCCCTAAGAAAGAATACATCCTTCGATTTTCTTGAAATTTTGCACACCAAGCTGTGAGGATAACTGCAATAGTATATTTATTTGTTATATATTAGCACACGGACTTCCTGCCCAATAAACAGGCACAAGTCCATATGGTAGTACTATATCTATCAAAAACGCGAAGTATATCAACACGCAATAGGACAGGGTTGTTGGGTGACGGTTAAAATATGTCCAATACTTACAAGAATACATTAATTTAGAATAGTTAGTGTATCTTTAGTCAAGAGATTAAAAAATATATGGTGAACTAATAATGGAAGTAAGTAGCAATGCAACCTTTTCAACACTTTGGAGCGGTTTCTTATTTTCAACGATAAACCATTACGAATTCGAAGAAAACTTCCTTTAAACTTAAGGCATATAAATGAAACGTAAACAAATGAATTGAACCAATTTGGACGTGATGAACGTTACCAACTACCTTTGGGTGTCATTTATTACTCATAGAGTAATAATAGCTAAAGACTTGTAAACACCTCACAGAACCACATTAAGGTCTCATTTACTTTACATTATTTTGCAGGAAAATATACTTTGCTGTTGGATATTAAAAAATACGATATTTCTTCGTTCGTAGAATTTTTCTATGCTGAGCATTTAGCCATCAAATAATGTTTTTTATTATTTTAATATTGGCTTTATAAAAAATGCTTGAGTAATGTTTTTTTTAATTTAAAAAATTCGATCTTAAATATATTGAATACAAATAGTGGATAAAAACGTTGCACATTTGGTTACCTCAATTACCGTGATTAAATATTACTCTAAGTTTTGTTATTTTTACCAGAACCTTGTTGATAATATTAAGTTGTTGATAGAGTGATTTTAGAATCACGCTGTTGTAGATGTACATTATCAGTTGGGTGATTCATAGATTGTGTTTGGGTGAATATATAGGACCTAGGACTGTTATTTGTGTGATATAGTAGGACTGTATTAGGTGTATATAGGACTGTTTCTGGGAGGAAATGCGGACTGAGGCAACAGTGGAATCGGTAGACAAGAGCGCGCAGACACGTAAATTCTCCGTAGAGTTCATTGCATAAGAAGGGGGGAAAACGGCGGGATGTGACTAGAAGGGGAAGAAGGGATGAAGGAAAGCGGGGAAGTTTCTCAAGTGTATTATACGTGTACGCACGAAACACGTATACAGTGTAAGTATCAGTACCCAAAAATTGTCGCTCAAGGCCAAGTACCCAAAAAAAGATCTTATTCACGTTTTATACTTATATAGTTATAGTTATATATATAGTATATATATATATATATATATATAGGGGAGAGTTGCCTTGATTGGACCGGCGCCTTCAAGATGGACCACCGAATATATTTTGAAAAATATTGGGAAATTTAGGTTTGTTTTAGTTGGCAAAACCAGATCAATTAGTTCCAGATAACGTTCCTAACTTCGTGCGCAGCTAATCGCCATTACCTGTAATAAGCGTCTGTCAGTTGACTGGTTTTGTTTTCTGTATTTTTGCTGTTATGGTTTTAATTTCAGCGTTTTCATTCAGAAAGGATCTACTACATTCTTAACGTAAGGTAAAACCCCCCCCCCCTCCACCCTATGTTAGTATCGCATAGGAAAGTGTATCTATTTAGCTTTAAATTAATATAATAGCCTAGTGTGATATATTTTAGCAGATCAGTTTAGGAAATTACGCGAATCTTCAGTAATTTGGTAAAGTTGCTTATTGAGTGGTACCTCACGGAGTTGTCTTCAATGGAACCGGTCCAATCCGTAGGATACCTTTATTAATTTTGCTTATTACATGTTGTATTTTTGGACGTCCTTTCGGCATAAGATACACAACTTTTAAAGTTTTTTATTTATTACAGGAATATTTGAACATGGAGGAAAGTAGAAAGTTAACGGGCAGTGGTCTGAAGAGAAACCTTCAGCAAGCTATTGCGGCCTTATAAAATACGGGGACTATGGATTAAAATGGAATGCAGCAGAGTTTATCGTTATTCCTAAAGGCAAACCTTAAAACGACATGCTGCTGATCAAAAAAATTTACTTTTTTTTTTTTTTTTTTTTTTTTTTTTTTTTTATTTTTTTTTTTCATAAATGAGAGAGAAAATCTTTAGAGGAAGTTGCCGGTTTTCTCAGAAGAAATGGAAACAAGATTTTGTCTGACCACATATTAAAATTTGAGGAATCCTTCTTTGGGTTTGACGATAACTGTGTACATACGAAATAACTTGCGTATTATGTAGCTGAAAAACATACCACCCTCCCTTCGCTCATACCTTTAATAAGGATAAAAACATAGATGGCTGGAAAAAAAATGGTTCTATAACTTTATGGAACGCAACACCCCGTCTGTCTTTACTGTAAACCGGGAAAATTACATCGACTAGCTCGTGCAAAAGAGGATTTAATAGAGGGAAAATGTCAACCATTTCTTTGACATTTTTGAAAAAATGGGTTATGGATGACGTGAAGTTTGAGGCCAGATTCAATTTTTACATGTCGATGAATCTGGTTTCTCAACAGTTTCAGGAAGCGTCCGCAGAAGATAGTTGGCTTGAAGGGGGAAGCGGCAAGTTGGCACATTAACCAGTGGTGGAAACGTGGTGTAAACATCAACAAATGGTTGTGTGTGTTAACGCCGCAGGAGTCTTACGTGCCTCCGATGATCATTTTCAAGCGCAAAAGGTTGGGAATGACGATTTGAAGGTCTTGGAGCCCCTTCTGGTAGTTTGGTAACTATTTCAGATACCTGGTCTACATAAACTCAGAATTGTTTTTTGGAGTGGCTTAACGACATTTTTACAAGTCCACATAAATGTCTAGTAAAAATAAAAAAGTACTTCTTTTACTGACGGCCCACACCACCCAACAGTAAAAAATCTTGAAGCCTGTTGAATTTGCCCGTGAACCATTGGATATCATTTTTGCTTCAACTACCAGGGCAATCACTACACATCGCCTACAACCGTTAGATGTAGCGATATTTGGACCAATCCGGCAGGACATATTTTGTTATCCAAGGTCACGGAATTCTTTTCTTCGTCAGTTTAAGGGGTGGAAAAAATCCAACAGACCCAAAATTCCACAAATTATTGGAAAGAGGCATATGAGTCGGGCTGGCTACAGTAGGAAATGCGGCGAGTGCCATTTCAACACTCTAGGATATGGCCTCGTGAATACGGCATGTTGTATTTAAGGATTCAGATTGGTAAACCCAAATGAAGCGGACACCTACTGCACCTGGAACCCATTCTAGGAGTAGTTCTTCATCCTGTAGGGCTGATGAAAACTGTGGAACTTAGTGTTTACTCGCGGCTCAGCCAAAGAGCCGGCCATACATCTAAAGATTAACTTATCACCACAAAGGCTCTTATAGAAATTTCCTCTTTACCAGCACCAAATTTTCTACCCACCCGCAACGAGAACAAGGGAGTACAGGGGCCCGACCCAAAAAGCTACAGTTCTTAGACATTGCAGCCTCTTATTAAATCTGAGCTTGGAAGCCTCAAAAAATAAAAATAAACTTCCTAAAAAGGAAACAACAAACTAAGGAAGGCGTTATTTAAAGACACCAAGGCGGAAAGTAAACAAAACGAGATGAAATTTATGTCACAGAACAAGAACATTAACAGATCAAAACAGTTGGTTATGTGAGATATCGTGAAATGGAGACGGATGGAGGGACATGATACAATGCATGGATTGTACGTAATTGGTACCATACAGTTTGTGCTGGTGTTAAGCGCAAATAAGAAGATATTTTACTGTATCAATTGTAAATAATTTTCATAATTCTTTCAAGTGTTTTTTTTAGGGAATAATTATTTAAGCGTTTTCTACTTTCAAATGTAACTTTTGTTACTATTACCTTATTTAGTTTCAAATTTACTTTATAACAAAACAAAATACAATATTACAAAAAAATAATACATGTCTATTTCATTTTAAATTTGACACTGGTCCAATGAAGGCAAACCATTAGGTCATTCTAGGCAACTAGTTTCCTTGAATGGACTGATTGACACTTTGTTTTATTTTAAATTAAATTGTACATAAAAACTATGTTACATAATCTATGATTTTTGGACGATGTCAATTACAATTACAACCAAAGTAGCTGTTTGATTAACTACGATACTTGGGTAAGCCATTTTAATCATGTTTTTTATGTTATAAGCAAAAATAGTGAAACTGGTCCAATCAAGGCAACTCTCCCCTATATTAGGTCTAAAGAGCTCTGTGGTGTTGTAGTGGTAGCACACTCACCCGGCAACGTGACGAGATCCGGCAGAGCAAGTACTATTTGTAATACAATGTTTATTAAAATCACTATAATATATACGTTCATATGTTTTAATATTTTACTTCAGCTTGTAACCAGGAATGTTTGTGTCCTAGGTGTAAACAAAATCTTTTCTTCTAAGAATTAAATTACATTTACAGAATACATATTCTTTTTTTATACTTGAAACACTGCCCTATTTTTTTGTACAAATATAAAGTATAAATGTACTATTTATTATTATATTTATTATTACTACCGGTCAGTGCTATTCGATC